>NW_004949147.1:1550519-1581936 GCF_000317375.1 Microtus ochrogaster
GAACTCACAGAGATCCGCCTGCCTCTGCCTCCCGAGTGCTGGGATTAAAGGCGTGCGCCACCATCGCCCGGCTCCAAAAGCTATTTCTATAGGAACCTTAGTGGAGTTAACTATTGAGACAAGCAGTTTAAGTACACACAGCAGGACCTCAGAATATGCTACAGACATATTTAATTTGAAAACTTATACAGACTGTTGAACTAATTTATAGAAAAATTTAAACAATTATATACATGAAGATTACTACAAACAGTGAATACCAGGTCACTCACAAACATATGTAGGCCATTTACTGTTATTTTAATAGCTGTGCAAGGCTAACTCAGATGAAAAGAGAAATGAAGACGAATAGCAAGAGTTTCCCAGGCGGAGAAAGGGGGTGCTGTTTGCACAGACGGCAAATACAAATGTCAAAAGGAACAGAGGGAGAAGGCATGGGCAAGGAGAAGAAGGTGGCAGCCTGAGCAGAAAGCAAGACGCAAGTTCAATACTGCAGGTGTGCCAGCTGCCCAACAGGAAGAGCTAAGAGGACCCAGCCGGGGCTACAGAGAGACCCTGTGTAAAACACAAATCTAGGTAACACAAGGTCCAGGGTTTTGTTTTGAAACGTAAACTAAAACAGAGGCAAATGGATTGTCCGTGTTTATGCCCCCGTCCAAGTGTTCACACAGCGTAATCGATGCTGTAGTAAGTTAAAAGTAACGTAAAACCATTCCAAGCCTGCCCAGTGTGAAAACTGCGCTCTTCTCTGTCCAAACTCTGACCAAATACACTCCTGAGGGAAACCCGAAATAACTTATTTCTGAAGAAGCAAGCAAAGGCACGTCTGTGACTGCTCCTAGGCAGCCGCAAAGGAAAGGAAGCAACTGCTGGCTGCAGGCAAAAGGCAGGGCTGGGGTTCTTGCCAAGCAAGCCCGGAGAAGGAACACTGGCAGCGGGCAGGATAGCACTCCCTAATGGCCAAAGATAAGATGGTGTCTGGACAATCCACTGTACGGATGAAAATCTACATCAACATCACACTACCCACAAAGATAGATCCCAAGAGGATTAGAGACAGATGTTAAAACATAGAAACATGGAAATATTTCTACAGAACAATCTCTTAATAAGATATGAAGGCAGGAAGAGGACTGGAGAGGTGGCTCAGCAATTAAGAGCACCTGCTGCTCTTGCAGAGGACCCAGGTTGAGTTCCCAGAACCCACATGGGGGCTCACAACTATCTGTCACTCAAGTTCCTTCCGGTCTCTGTGGGCATCAGATATACACGCGGTACACATAAACATATGCAGGCAAAACATTCAAACACATAAAATAAAAATAGAGCTTTAAAAAAAAAACCCATGGGGGCTGGAGAGATGGCTCAGAGGGTAAGAGCACTGGCTGCTCTTCCAGAGGTCCCGAGTTCAATTCCCAGCAACCACATGGTGGCTCACAACCATCTGAAATGAGACCTGGTGTCTTCCTTGCCAGCAGTACATTGGATGCTTAATAAATAAATCTTTAAAAAAATTACAGAGATGCTAAAAAATTAAAAAAGAAAACCAAAAAAACCCCATGATGAACGTAATTGACAAATCCAACTACAGACAAAATGAACACTTATATAATATGAAAGTTACCATAAACTAAATGAAAAGCCAGTTGCAGGCTGGGAAAAGGAAGAAGCTAGCAGAATGGGTACAGAACGAAGACAGAACAAAACACAATCCAAAGGTAAGGAGACCTGGACTACCAAGATGAAAAGATGCCAAAGATCATTATTATCAGAAAAACCAAGTGGAAAAAGATGACATTCCATTTACCACCCGCCCAACACTGCAGCAGGGCCTTGAGCTCCTAGGAAAGCCCACCCACCCACATTCCCGGATAGCTATTGGATGATTCTGAATGAACCCAAGACATGATGCATCACTTCATATTTGTTCACATCTCCCCTCCGTCCCTTTCTGCCCTCTTCCCTGTGTGGGTATGTGCACATGTGCATGTGTGCCTGTGAACGGACATTTTAGTTATATCTGTAAAGGAAAACAGTCAGAAAGTCAGACTTATTAAGGAGAATTTATACACAGTAAAATTCACCTTCATGTACAGTTCTGAGTTTGACAAACTACAGCTGTGCACCAAAACAGTCAAGACAACATGCTCATCATCTCTCCAAATTACTTGCTCAGACCCTGTAATCAACCTCCACCCTGCTCCTCCCTGCTGCCAGTCACCTGTCTCTTCTGCCCTTCTAGTTTCCCCCTTTCCAGAATGTAAGGCAGATGGAACAGCGCCCTCCATACTAAGAGTCTGGCTTCTTTTACTTGCAAATGTGAGTGGGATTGACCCGTGCAGCCGGTATCAGTAATCCCCAGATACTGAGAACAGCAAGGTGGGGCTGCTGTTCTCTATCCCTTCACTGGCTTACAGATTTGAGGGGATAACACAACCACAGCCAGCCTTTGAGAAGTAACGCTTGTGTGAAAATACATTTTGATTTCTTTTGAATAAATATCTAAGAGTCTTTCCACCTAAGAGCATTATTTAACTTTAAAAGAAATTGCCAGACTTTCTGCCAAAGTAGCCATACTATTTTGTGTTCCTAACAGTGAAAGTGTAAGAGTTGAACTAACTGCATCCTTGCAGTTAGTAAGATTGGAGTTCTGTCTAATCCTGACCACTTTAAAGCTCTGTAGTGGCGAAATTCAGTAGCACTGAAACACACTGACCAACATTAATGAATGTCGAAGCTGGGTGGTAGATGAGATGGCCTTTCTTTTCACCTTATGTTTTTTTTTTCCTGTTTGAAATAATTTTATAGCCAAATATCTTCAGCCTTTAAATCTGTTTTTGTAGTTCTTTCTAAATGGCTTTAAAAAGTCATTTAACTTCAATCTCAGTCAGTACATGCCTTCTCTACAGATCATCAGTCATGAATGGTTTGGGGAGGTAACTGTATTCTGGCTAGGATTTCACAAAGTCATACCATTTCAAATATTGATGCCATGATAAAATTTTAACTAATAAAATTTAGCCAAATGAAATCTAAAGCTAATTAGAATGATAAGGTGAGGCTACTGCAGAAATTTAATCTTCAGGCTGGACATTTTTATTCTCTTCCACGGGACTTGCTATTTAATGCCACGGAGGATGCGAGGTGTGCGAGCGTTTCATTCTGCACAACCTAAATCTCTGACTCTCCTTGCTAAGACCTTCACCCTCAGAGCTATGCTTCTGGCAGATCCTGTAAGTCTCTCAGATCTTGTGAATATTTACAAAAGAGTACGCATTTAATATACTATAAACCACATCAGCAATAAGAATATAATCTTGTTATTTCACAAGAAAGCAAACTTGACATATACAGCTCTCATCACAGAGCTGCCTCTTAGGCCCTGCTTTCTGCAGAACACAACTTGAGACCAGCTGTGAATTTTTCTTTTTCTTTTGTGACTGCCAGCTCACAAATAATGAAACAGAAACTTATTAATTATGAAAGCTCGGCCTTAACTTAGGCTTATTATAAACTAGTTCATATAACTTTTATTAATCCATATTTTTCATTCTACGTCCTTCCATGTAGCTTGTTACCTTACCTCTGCATCCTCTGCTTCCTCTGCATCTTGCTGGTTGACCCTCCTTTGTTCCTCCCAGAATTCTCTCTGCCCGGCTACATTCTCCTGCCTAGCTACTGGCTGCTCAGCTTTTTATTACACCAATCACAAAAATACATCTTCACACAGTGCACAGATATCCCACAACACAGCTGTCTCTCCTCAACAGTAAAACTGGCAAAGACCCTTGAGATAAAGTCTCCCTGCCATTAAAGACCTTCCTATGAATTAATTATGCTTTTCCCACCCTTCCTTCAACAGAAGGAAACTTAGGATAAAGTGCACCTTATCCTAAATTGTACTATGAGTTTCTAGATGGCACATACAAACAAACCCGTTTCCTTCAAGCTCTAGTTAATAGTGACTTACTCAGCTTGCATAATATATCGCCATGAATACATTACAGAAAGACAAAGCTTACCAATGCAAATTTGGGGCTGTCTTTTTTTTTTTTATTATTTTCAATTTTTCAAGACAGGGTTTCTCTGTGTAGCTTTGGAGCCTGTCCTGGAACTCTCTCTGTAGACCAGGCTGGCCTTGAACTCACAGAGATCCACCTGCCTCTCCCTCTACCTCCCGCCCGACTGGGGCTGTCTTCTTGCTTGAAACAGTTAATTTGTTTTCCACAGCATCACACGGATGCACTTGTCTAGTGTATTGATTTTCACGGGTACCTGCATGGATATGGAACACAAACAGATATGCTGGCACACACAGACATTCACAAGCACGCATGCATGCACAGACACATGCACGCACACACACAGACACACACACACACACTACACATGAAACTAAAAGCATTACTTTAAAATGACACAAAATGAAGGCAGAAATTCTAGGCTTTCATACTGCTTAAAAATTACAACCTCAGGTGGTGGTGGCACACCTCTAAACCCAGCACTTGGGAGGCAGAGGCAGAGGCACATCTCTCTGAGTTTGAGGCAGCTTGGTCTACAAATCAAGTTCCAGGACAGTCAGGGCTGACAGAGAAACCCTGCCTTGAAAAACAAAACCAACAACAGCAACAACAACAAAAAACCAAACAGAAACAAAAATACTTCAGTATGTCAATTGATAACATTTCATGCACATGTATTTAACTATTGTCCAAATAGAGAAGGAACATTATGTTATGACCTCAACCACCCCACCTAACCTACTGCCCATACATCCTACAACCACAGAGATAAGTCCTGTTTTCATTGTTGTTTTAGTTTGAGCTTTGCTTCTTAAGACTTATTATTTTAGGTATACAGGAACTTTGTCTGCACGTATGCCTGCAGACCAGAAGAGGTCACCAGATTGGGAGCATCATGTGGGTGCTGGGAAATAAACTCAGGACCTCTGGAAGAGCAGCCAGTGCTCTTAATCGCTGAGCCATCTTTCCAACCCTGGTCTGAGTTTTTAAGGTAAGATATCACTCTGTAGCCCAAGTTGGCTTCATTCTCAGGAACCTCCTGCCTCCGTCTCTGAGTACTGGGATGATAGGTTTGTACCGCCACGCTTCAGTTCTACTTTTCTTGTGACAATGTCCTTCTGCTCCCTGCTCACACGTGCACACACACACAGACACACACACACCTCCCTCATATAGCCACACTTCTTTCTACACTTGTATGTCTAGTTTCTCTGGGAAAATGTTTATGTAATCTTTTGCATGTATTCTTGGGAAGCAAAGAGAAAAGGGTAAAGCAAGATGGAGATGGGTTTTCATTTTCCTACTTATTAGACACACTGTCCATGTCAGGTACAGAGAAGGCCAGGAGAAAGCATTCTGTTACAGCACTTACAACCCAGAGAAGCGGACAGCTAAGTGACTCATGGCATCCAAGAAGAGGACTGGCATGGTGCTAAGGATAACACCGCAAAGGGGTGGGTCTGCTTAGTGAAGCCTTCAGTTGAAGACTAATTTGAAGAAGAAAAAAGTCCAGTTGAAAGATTTGCTAAAAATGTTGAGACTTAGCAACCGGGTGAGGAGTTCATAAGGGGTCATATCGCTATCTATATTCCTGTGTACGCTTGAGAGAACTTTGATAAAAAAGGTTTTTTAGACATTAAATTGTGTCTTAAAGAAGCTATCAGCAATACAATAGAGTGCCAGGCAGAGAAACACTGGAAGCAAAGATGAGAAGGCGACTTGCAGTTTCTGGGGAGCCTCGCGCCCCACTGGGAGGAGGCAGGGTTTAGACTGGTACAAAGAGCATCAGGCCACAGAGGGCCCTCCCTCCACACCTTGTCCTACAGCAACTGGAAGCCACGAAAGAAAGGGTAAGCACGAACATGATCTGATCATACTGCATTTTCCAGTGGTTACTCGGACATCAGTACACAAGAGGTTAGAGACTAGGGAAGCGACCAGAGGACAGTCATTGCCATGGACAGGACACAGTGAGGGCCTAAACTGCGCTATTGGTAATGGAGATGAGGGGACAAGCCAGTGCCACAAACACTTAGTTTCAATATGATTAATTAAAAACTATGTTGTTCTTTGTCAACCAAACTAGAAGATTTAGCAAGAAAAGCTATATTAGACATCAAATAGAAAAACCAAGTTTTGGTGCATAGATACTTGATTTTGTTTTGTAGAATATTCACTGGATTCCACAGCAATCAAAAATGTTCTTCATAATGCTTGCCCTTCATAATTTGTCGGGCCCAAGTGAATAAAAATTCATCTTAATTAATTCAGCAGTGTAAACACCTCCTAGTGGTTTCATGAAAGTACCCACGCACCTGCTGTTGTCACCATGAGAGTTTAGGTACCTGGCAGACCAGTGATGTGGTGGATGGGGTGGAGGGGTGGGGCTCACCTGAGCACCACACAGCGGATAAGTCAACAGCCCAAAGACAAGAAAGCATGCAGTCCCAAATAAACCAAAAGCTAAACTGAACCCCGCGTCTCAAGCTCTCGGAGCATTTCCTGCAGACTGGACATCGCAGAGGATTTGACAAATCCTCACCAGGGACATCTATCCTCAAGATTACTAGCGCACAATGGCTCCCTTGTAACAGCTTGAGAGCCTTCTCTTAGCTTTTATACACACATCCAACATCGAGGCAAATGACTTTCTAATCCTTTAATGTATTAGGGAACAAAATAGCCCATATCCATTCATGTAATAATTTCCTGTGATCTCTTGGGTTTTTTCTTTTCACACACTGGTTTCATGCCTTTATTTGGTCATATTTATCAACATGAAAATTTTTAAAAATCCACACTACAGTGTGAAAGCTGTTTCTTCAGTTAGAAATGTTGAACAAGGTAGAGACTCATTTACTCTCCTTGGATATTTGAGGTTCCTGTCTCATCACTGACAACTGCTGAAGTCGGGAAACGTTGTTAGGATTTGCCACCCCTGGTGCTCAGGCAGGTCGACCTACTTAGCAGCTTAAGCGACTATTTTTTGCCTGATTGTTGTGGCAGGAAGAAATAAAACCTTCTTCGCCAAAGACAGGCAGAAGAAGAAAACAACCCAACTTAAATTACAAATTTAGTGTTCAATAGATCCTCTAACTATCTACAGCAAACAGGATGGAGACACAAATGATCTTAGTCACAAGGATGTGTGTATTGATTCAGAAACTTAATGAGAAAAAGTCATATCAAGGACTTCTACAGTGTTGTCACAGGTACCTAAAAAGGCTCTCGAGCCAAACTGGAAAAAAAATGCAAAGAATGAAAACATTCACAACACCATATGGCTTTGTGTGCTTCACAAATCCTTAATAAAGCACGCCTGTTTAAGAGGCAGGGCCAGTCACGTTTGGGGGCCTAGGATATGGCTCAGTGAAGGGCCTCCCAAGCAAGCATCAAGAGTTCAAACACTGAGTGTGGAGGTGTGCATCAATCACAGAAGCTTGTTGCCAGTCAGCCTCGCCAAACACATGAGCCCTAAAGTAAGGGGCCCTGTCTCAAAGACAAGGTGGGGAGAGATGAGGGAAGACCCCTGACATCAACCTCTGGTTTCCTGCATATGCACCAAGCATATATTCACACGCACATACAGCACATCATCCACAAGACAGATTTTTAAAAACTGTATTTTCATAAGCCACATTTGGTTTGGCAATTTGTTTTTATATGAAATAAGGGAGTTTTCAAAATTAACATTCAAAGAAATTGATAGCTACATGGCAGTCTTGGGAATGCAGGCATTTACAGTAAAACATAAGGATGTGTGCGCTCCATTGTTGTGACTTGGGCTTCCTTCTGCCTTTACATCTGGTTCTTTCATCTTGGCCCTCTCTCTTAGTCAGGGTTTCTATCGCTGCACCCAAATCCCATGACCAGAAAGCAAGTTGGGGAGGAAAGAGTTTATTTGGCTTACAATTCTAGATCATAGTCCGCTATTGGAGGAAGTCAGAACAGGAACTCGAGCAGAGCAGGAACCCTGGAGGCAGAAGCTGATGCAGAGGCCAATGGAAGGCTGCTGCTTACTGGCTTGCTTCATATGGCTTGCTCAGCCTGCACTCTTATAGAACCCAGGACCACCCACCATGAGTTGTGCCCTCCTCTATTGCTCACTAACTGAGAAAATGCCTTAGAGCTGGATCTCACGGGGACATTTCCTCAGCTGAGACTCCTTCCTCTATGATGACTCTAGCTTGTGTCAGGTTGACACACAGAAACAGCCGTTCAGCCCCATGGGAAAGTATACGGAAGGCCTGGAGAGACTCCGTTCTCTGTCCAGTCACAGATGTAACAGAGTGGAGGGGTGGGCTCAGCTGAGCACCACACAGCAGCTAAGTCAACAGCGAAAGACAAGAAAACATGAAGTCCCAAACAAACCAAAAGCCAAACTGAACCCCGCGTCTCAAGCTCACTCAGAGCAGACTGGACATCTCAGAGGATTTGATGTCTGGGCCTGAGGAGACTCAGCTCTCTGTTCACTCACGGATGATCAGTGACCAAACATCAGCAGTATTAATTAATGTTGTGTGACATTTATTCCTTAAAATTCTACCATACAAGTAGCAGAACACATGCACTGCTCATTGTACCACCGATACAACAGAGAACAGCTCAATATTTTGCCTAAAGTTGAATTTCATGACAACTGAGAAGTTCAAGAACTTTGCTATTTCCATTCATAACATGGTATTAGGGTCAAACAATCATAATGAAGGATAAACTGAACTGGCAAAGAGACTATCCATGAGTCTATGCTCACATCAAGTAAATGGATACAGAAGGAATTCAGACCTTTTCCAGCAGAATCTTGATTTTTAAAATATAAAAAGAAAAACAGGAACAGAAGACAGTTTGTCAAAGCAGCAGAACAAAACTTCTATAAGCCAAAAAAAAAAAAAAAATCAATGGATGCTAAAATTAGTGAGCAAGAGAATATTGAGAAGGCTGTGAGATGGCTCAGCAGGCAAAGTGCTCGCCAAGCAAGCCTGACAACCTGAATTCAGTGCCCACGACCCGTCGTGGACGGAGAGAAGCCACTCTCAAAAGCCAGTCTCTGATCTCCACATGTGCATGATGACACTGTCTCACACAAGTGACACATATGCACACACGTATCACCACCACCAAATAAATAAACGAGATGAAAGGAGGGAAAATAAGATTTGTATCTCGCAGATTTCCTCCTCAGAAGATACAAATTGTGATGGGAGATAAAACAGCTATAGAATGGAGGAAGATAGTAGATGCCACCTTAGCTAAGTGACCAAGGTCAGTGGCACCAACAAGGCGTGCCAGTATGCCCTGAGATGAGGAACCAGGAAAGGCTGAGCAGCTCTTTACTATTCAGAGGTTTTCAACAGCACATCTGGATAGGGCTCTTTGAAAGTGTCAAGGTCACAAAAAGCAAAGACCAAGCAACTGTCACGGACTGGGAGAGCCGAAGAGACCATAAAAATGAAATGAATGCATATGTGCATGAACATCACGTCAATGCACTCACTCCATGGATCATCTGATAGCCAATGCTACTCCGATCCTAAACCTGACAACAGATAATGAAGCAATGCTTAGCTCTGAGCGACGTCTGTGGATTAGTTACCATGGGCAGCACCTGCGTATTCAGCCACCCACAGCCAAGGTGAACTTCCCACTTCAGCTAACCTCACCTAATCATTTCACAGGTATGCCCAGAGGCTCCTCTCAATTCTAGATCAACCTTAGCCACCTCAGACAGCTTTCCTACAATAACATGCTTCACTATTTTAAGATAATCCAGATAAAACTAATCTTGCTGGACCCGATGCACAGTTGAATACCATGGGAGGTGAGACTCCTATTTAAAAATGTGTGTTTTTTTTTTTAAATACAAAACGATCCCAAATGCTAATAGAAGCAGGACTCTAGAACCCTGCCAGGGTACTATAAAATAAACTTCCCATGCCGTCTAGTTTGATAAGAACGAAAAGGGCATAAATTAATCCAAGAATTATATTGTTATAGTCAAAAACAGTATGAGAAACATGGAAACATTTTTAAAAGATGTATTTTATTTTTAATTATGTATAGCATATGTGTCTGTAAGTGGTCTGTGCATGTGAGTGCAGGTATCTGAAAAAGGACATCAGATCCCTGAGAGCTGGAGTGACAGGCTATTGTGACAGCAGGACACAGGTTCTAGGAACCACACTTGGGTCCTCTGCAAGAGCACCAAGTGCTCTTACCACAGAACCATCAGCCCCACGGTTAACGTCTAAAGAAGGGCACTGCACAGCATCTTTAAAGCTCCAATATTTAGGATGTTTTGTTTTGGATTACGACATAAATGGAATGATGACTAGTAAGTGACAGGCTACTGCACACTTCAGGAAACATAAATCAAATAGAATGTAGCCTCAAAAGAGGCAGTTTTCTGTACGAGCCACAAACTTGGCTTGTAAACTAAGTAAGAGCTCTAAAACAAAGACACAAACATTGGCAAGGATGTTTGACTCCAGTATAGCAGTAGATGAAAAAGGAAAAGGAATGTCAAGTGTCAGAACCACCCCCTTCTAAAGCAGCATCGCAAAGTTACAGCTCATTTTAGGGAGACAAAAAAAAAAAAAATGAAACAGCCAATATCAGTGTCTTCCCATCCTTAAGATTTTCACACTAAACACGAAGTATAAAAAACTGTAGTCCCTAAGAAAAGGAGAACCAGAAGTACATACAAAGGTCAAGACGTGAGTGCTACAGAACACGCAACCACGGTTTTTAAAGTAGAGTGTGGAGATAAGGCCCTGAGCTCCTTATCAGAGCCATAACCCATCAGTGAAGCTAGATATAGACACTTTCTCTCCACAGAACACTTAGCAAAGCAAGGTGTGGGTCAAAGATCACCATTCAGCTACCCAATTAGAGTGCCTCCGTTTCCTGATTACGGGGATTATTCACATCCCCATAAATGTTCTTGATTTATATTTGATCATATACATACTCTAGCCCACTCACACTAGATTGCCCATTTAAATTAACAAGTCATCCAAGATACCGTGAGTTACTACGCCTCACAGAATGTTGTACAACTTTTAACTGTTACCCTACAATGGGAAAATTAATACTTAAAGTTACTTTAAGGACAAGGGAGACAGCACAGTTGGTAGTGATTGCTGCACAGACATGGGACACCAGCTTGTCCTTGGCCTCACATAAAAAACAAAGAGGGGTGCGACAGCATAATCTGAATCCTGGTGCTGGGGAAGGGAAGGACAGCTACCTGCCTGGTTTACCAGTCGGCCTGCTGGGCCTACTTGAGAATTCTAGGCCAGCGAGAGGTCCTGACAGAGACTCCTGAGGAGTGACACTTGAGGTGGTCCTTTGGCCTCCACACATACAAACGCCCTGAGTGTGCACATGCAACTACACAGATGAGCAAAAAGTATTTTAGTTAAAAAGAAAAAAAAGGAAAAACAATCTAAATCTTAAAGGGTGGGGGAATTAGACCAGTCAGTAAAGTGTTTGCCAAGCAAGCATGAGATTGGGAGTTTGCTTTGGATCTCCAGCCCCAGGTAAAAGTTAGGCACAGAGGAATGTAGCACGAATAATAAAAATCCAGAGACGAATATTGGGATTCAAGCTGAAGGTCAGAAAAGCAAAGCAGACAACCACTGGAGAGACCTTTTACCTCGACCAAATCTTCAAACTGAAAGGGTGAGACCCTGTCTCCATGAATCCTCAGACTCCTCACTCCAGTGAGTTCCTGTCTCTTCCCCTTTACATTCCTCTCTCTGCCCAGCCTTATCGTTCCTGGCTCCACCTCCCTAGTGCTGGGATTACATGTGTGAGTCACCACCACCTGGATCTGTTCCTGGATCAACCTTGCTGTAGCCCAGGGTAGCCTTGAACTCACAGAGTTCTGTCTGTCTCGGTCTCCTGAGTCCTGGGATTAAAGGTGTGTGCCACCTCTCCCTGACTTTTAGAGGCTTAGTTTTGCATTATGGTCCCAGGCAAGCTTTATTTATTAAAATACAAATAAAATATCACTACAGAGGAGTGCCTCTAACTGTAGTAGGTGAAGGTGAAGACTGATTTCTAGAGCTTGCTGGCCTGCCAATTGAGAAACACACACACACACACTACAACACAGGGCACAGGGCAAAAAGGCACCTTAGACGGTATTTCTCCTAACAAAATTAATGTGCTAAAACAAATGTAAAATAGGAAAAATGACATCAGTGCTAGGAACCAAAGTCTTTCGTGTGACAGAACTATTGAGGAAGTTATGGAAGTCATGGTAAGATAAAGCTAGATACAGAAAAGATGTCCAGAGTTGACTAGTGACTTGGTCTTGGTAATGTGAGGAGATGCTGGCAGGGACACTGGTAAGAAGAGCTAGGGAAGGGGCTTGGGAAAAGTAAGGAGCTCCCCATTTGCAATGACAGTTACCTGTAGTGTCACTGTCTATCATGAACATTTGAAACAACTGTGTCCTAGGATGTTCAGAATCCAAGATATCAGAAAGAGTCTATGTGGCTGGGTGCACACCTTTGATCCCCACACTCCAGAGGCAGAGGCAGGCAGATCTCTGAGTTAGAGGCCAGCCTGGTCTACACAGAGAGATCCAGGACAGCCAAGACTACACAGAGAAACCCTGTCTTGAACAAAAATAAGTCTATGTTAGAAACAATGGGCAGACGAGAAACATGGATAAAGATCTACAGTGTGCAGCTGGCTTCATTGTTGGAAAATATTCTTTACAGAAGGAATAAGACAAAATTCTCTGCTATGACAGGCTCTCAGTCCATTCTTCAGAGGATTTGGGCTGGGGAGGAACATAAATTTATATTAGAAAAGTCTCTTTTGATATTCGAAAGGAAAATCTCTTAGTGTCTAAGGGCAGTGAGGTTACTGCTGATGAACTTGCCCACAGGTTTCTCTAGCAATGATGGATGAGGTGAGGAGGAACGGGGAGGGAAAAGAGCTGCACGCAAGAGCACCAAGAGGAGGAGAGGAAAATGCAGAACCATCGTGGGTTTGCACTGAGAGTCTGCAGCAGAAGCGGAAGTGGAAGAGGAAACAGTCACACTTTGTCATTTTATTTCTTCTTCCAGTGCTGAGGACCAAATCCAGGGCCGTGTGTCTGCTTGGCCCTCACTCTTACCACTGGGCTAACCTGCTAAAGGAACAGCTTTTTAAAGCCATGGAAGCACATCAGATCTTGAGCAACAGAGTAAGGCTAGCTGAGAAGAGAGAAAAGCAAGCTGGGAGAATTAGGGAAAAAGCTAGCAGAAGTAAAAACTGTAACAAACATAACCTGATAGAAAAATTACTGGAAGATTTCACACAGAAAAGGGTATTTTGATGGTCTATCGACATCAGAAGTGTTTGTCCAGCTCCCATCCTGGTCTGTCTTCTGTGGTTATAACAGGACAGCTGAGATCAGTAGTGCACACGAGCAGAAGTCTGTGTGGACACACGACAGATGCTGGGGAGCACAAGGGCGGGGGCTGGGATTTTCTTGGTTTCGCTCTGTGGCAGAAACGTGAGGAGGTCACACTCGCTTTACAATCACACCTGTGGGAACTGATACTCCCTGCGAGAGCAACTAAGCCGGGAGGGCATTAATCCATCAACTGGAGTTCTACCGCAAGACCTGAACACCTTCCCTGATGCTCTGTACCTGAAGTTTTCAAGGTGAAAGCCTGGGCTCCAGAAGCCAGACTAAGCCAGGCTCAGTCACCGTCCCCAGTATGCCAACTCTTTGGCACTGTGTATGTGAAAAGCAGACAGGAGATATATTCCATATAGCCATGCTGGAAAGAGGTACAAATCCCGAGGATCCAGCGGCCCTGCATCTATCCTTACGGAAGTGCCATGGGGTTTAGGTTAAACAGTAGGACTGGGGGAAGGAGTCGAGCTGTCCGAGTGTGGTCTAGCGGGACATCACCTCTGTCTGGCTCTACAGGGCGGTCTGAAGAAGTCCTAAGCACTCGGGCCCTCAGGAGACAGCTTCAATATCTGGGTGCAGCCTCCCCATCATGGACAACTGTCCTCATCTGGGATGTTCTACTGTTCTTGGAGTCCAAGGTGACTTTGATAGGTTTAAAGTAACACCTTGTCCCTGAGCCTCTTCAGTCCTGAAGAGGAATGAGACCAGTTTGATAAAAACTCCATAGTGATCAACAGTAGTGTGTGTGTGTGTATGTGTGTTTGTAGGCAAACAGGTAGAAGAGAAGCAGAAATGTCAGGCTCTTAGCCTTACTTTCTCCTTGTGGATCCAAGTGAAGAGTCAATACTTTTTAGTACAAGTAGCTTCTATTAAATATCTGTTTCAGGTCTACCTCATGACTCTGCTGCACTAAGGACCAAGTCTCAATGTGTGCTTTGGTGGGGACAAGCCAGATTCCAACAACAGAGGCCGTACTGTTTGGCTAAGATAAAAATCACAGCCATAAGGAGGAACCACAACATAGCTACCAAAATGGCTAAACGGAAAACAGAAACTTTCAGGGATGGATTGCCAAGAATATGGAGAACTCTCCCCGTGACTCACAGGAATGTACACTAGGCACAATACTTGGGGAGGTTCTTCAGCAGTATCTACCAACGCTGAAAACAAGTATGTCCACCACCTTGGCAGATGGTAACCCTGGAGTTTGCCAGATCCACGCATCTCAAAGGATGCTCACACCTGCTGGCCTGCCCTCAGTATTCTTTAAAATTTTTACTTGTTACTTGTGTATGTGTGTGTAGTGTATGTGTGTGTATGTGTATGTGTGTAGTGTGTGTGTAGTGTGTGTGTATATGTGTGTGTAGTGTGTGTGTGTGTAGTGTATGTGTGTGTGTAGTGTGTGTGTGTATGTGTGTGTAGTGTGTGTGTAGTGTGTGTGTGTGTGTGTGTGTGTGTGTGTGTGTACCACAGCATTCACGTGGGGGATGGAAGATGACTTTTAGGAGTTGGTCCTCACCTTTCACCTTGCTGTGGCAAAGTCTTTTTTTGCGGTTTCTGTTGCCACATCACTGTGTATTACAGGCTAGTTGGCCAGCAAGCTTTGGGGCCGATTGTCCTCTTTGCCTCCTACCTCGCTAAAGGAGTGCTGGGATTACAGATGTGTAATCCAGCTGCTCTCACCCATTTTATTCTATACGGGAATCTTGCCTGCATGTATGTGTGTGCACCGTGTGCTCACAGAGGTCAGATGAGGGCATCTGGAACTGGAGTTACAGACAGTTGTGAGCTGCCATGTGGGTGCTAGGAATCGAACCCTGGCTCTTTGCAAGATCAGTCAGTGCGCTTAACCACTGAGAAATCTCTAAAGTCCTCACATCCAGCTTTTTATGTAGGTTCCAGGTTAGAACTTGGTTAGTGGTTTTACCTGAGAGCCAGCTCAGCCCACATCAGCATTTCAACAACTGTCCCGAGTATTTGCTAGGATCTATAGGGCAGCCATTTCACTCTAGAGTCAGCCTGGTTAGTATCAAGAAAACAACACATAACCAAAGACACATGCTGAAATGTTTATAATAGTGTTACTTGATAGTTAAAGACTAGTGATTACCCAAACCCCAGCAACGGAAAGGGCCAACACTGTGACAGAGTCAGAATACAGAGTCAACTGCATACATCAATTTAGACGAGCCCCGTCGAGGGTGGAAACTCAGACACAGCCGAGTCCTGTACTAGCCACTGCACATAAAGTACAAACACAAGGAAAGCTAATCTTCGCTTAAGAGCCACAGAGATGCAGCTGTCACCGACTGGGAGACGGAATTAGTAAGGCTAGCCAGCATCCCCGTGAACACTGTGCTTCATCAGCCACCCAAGAAAAGAGAATTAAACCACAATGGTGTGGCACGGGCAGCAGAAAAGTACAACTACAAAGATTGACACTATCATTTAAGTAAGCATGCCTGGTGAGAGAGCAAAATCCTCCAATCCCTTTAAAAACAGTTCAGTTAAATACTCATTTAATATTTGATCTGGTAACCCTACACTTAGGCATTACCCAAGAGAAATTAAGGTAACACATGAGAATTTGTATATAAATGTTCTCAGTAGCTTTTATTCATAATTGTCCCAAATTAGAAATATTCCAAATACCCACCCACAGGAGAAGAGGGTAAACAAATGGTGGCTCACCGTAAAGTAAAATAAATAACAAGACACGTTCAACAAGGCAGTCACCTCACTTCTACCGAGACAGCTGCTTGAACTGAAAAAGGAACTTAATCCCAATTCCAGGGCACTGAGTGTACTTTCTTCTTCTACCCTAAAACGCCACAATCAGCATCTGGGAGTGCCACCAGCAAAGCCACCATCTTCATCACCAGTTTGGAAGGCGTGCTAGGAAGGCACATGAGAGACTGTGGTCTGAGGACAGCTGGGTGCTGGAGATTAGTGAATTCTCCTTGAGTTCACAGATTATACCCCTCCACTATGACTGGACTATGTGAATAACTTAATTCCAAAAATTTGTGCTAAATCTTCCTTCTTTAGAAAAGTCTCAGGCAGAGACAGGAGGATTTAAAAAGAAAAACTAATTGAATTAAAACAGCATTTGATGGCCACAGGGCTCACTCAAATAGGAACATAATAGTTCTTGACGGTAAACAGAGACATCGATTTCTTTTTGAAGAACATTAGCACTGGGAGGGAAATGTAGAAAGGAGCTGAAAACAAAACGCCACGAATTCCATCAGTTCTAGGATGAGTCGGGTTTCCCAAGCAAGCAGAATTAAAATTGCCCCAAAACTATTTCATCTCTAAGTTGAAGACAGATTTCACTTAAGCGAAGACAAACAAGGTGGGTCAGAGCTAACTGGAATAGAAGGAGTGGCTGGAAGCAGTGGCCAAAGCCTCGGGAAGTGATTTCCCACCGGCCAGAGTGTTGGCTTGAGACTCAGGCTTCACAGTTTCAGAGGTGAAGAGGGCAATGAACTCAGTGTGTTTTTAAATTTGGAGAAACAGCCCAAAGAAGTTGCAACTTATCCCATTTACTTATTTATTTTAGATTCATTTTTTCTTGTGTGTGAGTGGCTTGCCTGTTGGATGTGCACTGTGTATGTACCTGGTATCCAAAGAGGTCAGAGGAGGACGTCAAAAGTCTCTGAAACCGGAGTTATGAATGGTTGTGAGGCACCATGTGGGTGCTGGGAACTGAACCCAAGTCCTCTGTAAGAGCAACAGGTGATACCGAACCACTACACCTTCACTCTGGTCCCATACCCTACTTTTTTTTAAAAAAAAAAATGTTTATTTATTTATTATGTATACAATATTCTGTCTGTGTGTGTCTGCAGGCCAGAAGAGGGCACCAGACCTTATTACAGATGGTTGTGAGCCACCATGTGGTTGCTGGAAATTGAACTCAGGACCTTTGGAAGAGCAGGCAATGCTCTTAACCACTGAGCTATCTCTCCAGCCCCCATACCCTACTTTTTAGACACATGGGTTTGTGATGCAGGACAAGATGACAGCCCACTGAAGAGACTCTGCACCAGGCAGGGAGAAGCCATGCAGGACTGAGCAGACAGAGGTGAAGTGGGCAGCAGGGACAAGCTTTTTACTTAAGTGTGTCTGGGAAAGTACACAGCAACACACAGACCTCTGTTTCCAGAGTGCCACATTTACAAGGCTCTTGGTGCTCAGTCAATATACACTTTGTCCCTGCTGCGAGAGTAGACAGACGGAAGAGACCTAAGAACAAAGCGCTAATTCTCTGGGTGTGCCTGTGTTTCTGCACATACATGTGTGGACAGATCTTTAAAAGGTTCAACACAGAACCACCACGTGATTTAGTGTGTGAGAATGCTGCTGTGCCGAAAGTACCTGAGGGAAAAATTAACACAGGAGAGGTCCATTCCGATGCAGCTCAGTTTCGATCCACAGCGGCCTGGGGTTTTTGGATAAGTTCTATCCTTAAAAGGCACACGTCCAGTAACCTGCTTCCTCCAACCAAGCCCTACTTCCCACAGTGCCATAGCTCCCAATAGCTATTCAAAAATTTAAACCACCAATGACTTAGGTCATTGATGTGAGCCCTTATGAAGGCCAGAGCTCTCATGATGTAGTGACTTTGGCAATGCCAACAGACACAGGAGAGCGTACTTTATTAAGCTCCTACGTGTCTTTCAATCCAATCACACTGACGGTCAGGATTAAGCACCGCCTTCGGCAGTTCTTATGAGTGTGTGCTCCTACACCAACAGAGAGCAGAGTTTCAGAGAGCATGTCCACATGCCTGCAGCAAGCATTGCTCACGATAGGCAGAAGGTGGAAACAACCCAATGTCCAGACAGATGAATGTGTAAACACAATGGAGCCTTATCCAGCCTTCTATGACACACGCCACAACATGGATGGCCCTTAAAGACTGAAGTGAAATAAGTCCTCTCAAAAGGACAAAAATCTATGATTCCACTTACATGAAATAACCTTGAGTAATCAAATTCACAGACAGAAAGTACAGGGTACACACCACAGTGAGGGGCAGACAGAAAGTACAGGGTACATACCACAGTGAGGGGCAGGGAGGGGAAGTGACTAATTAATGGGTTCAGAATTGAAATTCTGCAAAGTGGATAGTTCTGGAGATGGATGGTGGTGTATTTACTGTCATTGATAGATACATGTAAAAATAGTTAAGACAGTAAATTTTATGTATAGTTATCACAATTAGAAAAAAAATATTAAGGCTCCAAATAGCCAAGAGAGAATCTGTCTGAAAGCATCTGAGGCCAAGTGTAAGGTGGAATGAAAACAGGCCTAAGATCTTAGTCTTCTTGCTATAGCAACCCTTTGGCATAAATGATGATAGAATGGCCCCGATAGATTATTGTCATAGCAGGAAGCATGGCGGCATGCAGGCAGACATGGTGCTGGAGAGGTACCTGAGAGTTCTACATCTGGATCCACAGGCAGTAGCAGAACTAACAGTGACACCCTTGTCGGGCTTGAGCTTCTGAGACCTCAAAGCCCACCCCCTCATGCCAGACCTCCTCCAATGAAGCCACACCTACTCCCATAAGGTCACACCTCTTAGCAGCGCCACTCCCTACAGACCTAAGGGGCCATTTTTATTCAACCACACAATAAATACCATACATTTCCATTCATGCCAACAACTAGATTTCATCCTAAGACAAATGTGACCAAAAATTTCCACAGATGCCCTGTCCCTACCTTTTATGAGAAAAATTCTAAAATTCTAAAACAATTTAGTTAGTAAGAAGGCAGAGGGTGTATAAACCTAGTATCAATCACCATAAAATTACAACTTAAATATATTATAATCTAATGTGTTTGGTATGTTATGTTTTTATTCTGTAGATATGTAAAAATACTATGAATAAAGTGACAAAAATTATTCCTTAAGGAATAAAATATTCTTTAAATATGAATTCTTAGCTTTACCACACTTATTACACACATATGTAATCTTTGAAAGTCAAATACTTCCATCATAAAGATTGATTTCAATAAGAACTGAATAGTTTATTATTTTTGTTTATTGAGACAGGGTCTCTCTGTGTAGCTATAGTTGTCTTAGAACTCACTATGTAGACCTCTTGTCTCCTCCCACCTTATATTCCTCTCTCTATTCAGCCATACCCCTTTCCTGTCTCTTCCTCCTAAATGCTGGGATTAAAGGTGTGTGACTCCCATGTACTGGGATTAAAGGTGTGAGCCACCACCATCTGGCTCTGTTTCTCTTTGAGACTTGATCAGTCTAGTGTAGCCCAGGGTGGCCTGGACCTCAGAGAGATCCGCCTGACTCTGCCTCCCTAGTGAGGGGGATTAAAGGTGTGTCCCATCACTCCCGGGCGTCTAGTGGTTTATATCTGCACTCTGATCTTCAGGCAAGCTTTATTTGTTAAAACACAAATAAACGATCACTACACATCTCTTTAGCCCTATAAGCAGAATCTTAAAAGGTTGAATTTAAACAGTGGCTCTTGCTGTCAGACTGAAGAAAGCAACATTATCAGTTCAAGTCCAGCCTGAGCTAAGAGTGGAAAAAAAAACAAAAGCAAGCAGACAAAAGACTGGGTTCTCAGAAGCAGAGAGTAGGTAGAGTCAGGCTCTATACAGGTAAGAACCTGTAGAAGTTCTATAGCATGGCGACCAGTTAGACACTTGCAATCTGCTAAGAGAACATATCTTTATGTATGTTACTGCGGATTTGCACATGCACGTGCACACCTCCATTACTCTCTAATTTTATTTTTTTGAAATAGGTCTCTCACTAACCCTGAATCTCATCATTTCAGCAAGGCTAGCTGGTTAGCCAGTGATAGGCTCTGCCAATCTCCACCTGCCAGTTCTGGGCTTACAGCACACAGGCATGCCTGCTTTTATATGGTGCTGGAGAATTGGCTCAGGTCCTCTTGCTTTCGTAGCAAGGGCTTTTGCCCATGAAGTCATCTTTTGAGGCCCGGAGAACAGGTTGAGATATGAGTGGGACCCATGTCTCTTCCTGAGACACTGGACAGGTTAGACATTGTCAGACACACGGTTAAACGCTGTAAAAACCAGTAGTAATGTTTAACAATAAGTTAGAAATGTTTCTTCTATGTTTTTTCCCTGTAAATAAGTAAACCCATTGCAAGCTATTGGTTTTCTTGCTGCTCCAGCTTCCTTGAAGAAAAGGACTGTCAGTGGAGCCGACTGGTGATATTTTGTTTGTGCTATAGCAAATAAAGCTTGCCTGAGGATCAGAGAGTGGAGCGAGTCACTAGTTAGCCATAGGGGCCAGGCAGTGGTGGCACACACCTTCAATCCCAGCAGAGTCAGAGGGATCTCTGTGAGATAAACGCCACCCTGGGCTACCCTCGATAGATCCAGTCTCAGAGAGAAACAGAGTCTGGTGGTCATGGCTCACGCCTTTAATTCCAGTAATTGGGAGTCACACGTCTATAACCCCAACACTAGGGAGGTGGAGACAGGAAAGGATATGGCTGGGTGGAGAGAGGAAAATAAGGCTTGATCTGATCTCCAAAATATATAAAGAACTCAAGAAACTAGACCGTAAAAGGCTAATCAACCCAATTATAAAATGGGGCACTGAGCTGAACAGAGAATTCTCAACGGAAGAACTTCAAATGGCCAAAAGACACTTAAGGTCATGCTCAACTTCCTTAGCGATCAGGGAAATGCAAATCAAGACAACTTTAAGATACCATCTCACACCTGTCAGAATGGCTAAAATGAAAAACACCAATGATAGCCTATGCTGGAGAGGGTGTGGAGAAAGGGGTACACTCATCCATTGCTGGTGGGAATGCAAACTCGTGCAACCACTTTGGAAAGCAGTGTGGCGGTTCCTCAGGAAATTCGGGATCAACCTACCCCTGGACCCAGCAATACCACTCTTGGGAATATACCCAAGAGAGGCCCTATCATACAACAAAAGTATTTGCTCAACTATGTTCATAGCAGCATTGTTTGTAATAGCCAGAACCTGGAAACAACCTAGATGCCCTTCAATGGAAGAATGGATGAAGAAAGTATGGAATATATACATATTAGAGTATTACTCAGCAGTAAAAAACAAGGAATTCTTGAAGTTTGCATACAAATGGATGGAAATAGAAAACACTATCCTGAGTGAGGTAAGCCAGACCCAAAAA
Source organism: Microtus ochrogaster (assembly GCF_000317375.1). Taxonomy (NCBI): domain Eukaryota; kingdom Metazoa; phylum Chordata; class Mammalia; order Rodentia; family Cricetidae; genus Microtus; species Microtus ochrogaster. The sequence continues at coordinate 1,572,140 of NW_004949147.1, forward strand.
GAGGAACATGGGATGTACTCACTCATATTTGGTTTCTAGTCATAAATAAAGGACAGTGAGCTTATAATTCGCGATCCTAGAGAAGCTAATTAGAAGGTGAATCCAAAGACAAACATATAGGCATCCTCCTGAATATTAACCTTCATCAAGCGATGAAAGGAGACAGAGACCCACATTGGAGCACCGGACAGAAATCTCAAGGTCCAAATCAGGAGCAGAAGGAGGGGGAGCACGAGCAAGGAACTCAGGACCGCGAGGGGTACACCCACACACTGAGACAATGGGGATGATCTTTCGGGAATTCACCAAGACCAGCTAGCCTGGGTCTGAAAAAGCATGGGATAAAACCGGACTTACATAGCAGACAATGAGGACTACTGAGAACTCAAGAACAATGGCAATGGGTTTTTGATCCTACTGCACATACTGGCTTTGGGGGAGCCTAGGCAGTTTGGATGCTCAATTTACTAAACCTGGATGGAGATGGGCGGTCCTTGGACTTCCCACAGGTCAGGGAACCCTGATTGCTCTTCAAGCTGATGAGGGAGAGGGACTTGATCGGGGGAGGGGGAGGGAAATGGGAGGCGGTGGCGGGGAGGAGGCAGAAATCCTTAATAAATAAATTTAAAAAAAAATAAAATAAAAAATAAAAATAGAAAATAAGGCTTGAGGAGACAGAAGCTCAGGGCATTCAGTCTGAGGACTTGTAGGGACAGGAGACCCCATTTGGTCTGAGGATCTCGTAGAGGTAAGAACTAGTGGTTGGCTGCTCTGTTTCTCTGATCTTTCAGCTTTTACCCCTAATATCTGACTCCAGATATTAGGTCTTAAGACCAATTATTATTAAGACCAATCAGAAATCACGCTCCAGTAGGACAGGTCAATCCACTCTTTATTCCAGAGCCAGTCATTTTGAGCATTTCAAGAATGCTTTGAGGAAGCTACATGACAATCACAGCTGCCTGCTCTAGCTTCTGAGGGTGCAGCCCAGCCATGGCTGTTTTAATAATCTTGCCCAGGTCCTAGCATGTAATAATTTCCACCCAAGTCAGAGGTGGAGCACCTCTCCCAGTGGCCCTGCACAGGGACTCTGTAACTGCTGCAAAACAAGCTGTTCAGCCATCTTGGTGAGCTGGCTGGCAGACAGCCTCCCTTGCTACCTTACGCAATTTTAGGTTCAAGAATCTTCTCTAAGTGGTCTTTCTTGCCTACTTTTCTGAAAAGGCTGAGGTAGTAAGATAAAAAGAAGTAGCAGCTGTGACTGTAGCAGAGGTAGTTGTGATGCCAAAGTGGTTGGCAGCCACGCTGCACAAGAAGTAGAAAAGACAGTTACGTGGCCAGCGACATCAGAGGTGAGGCCTCAAGGCCACAAGCTGTCGTGGGTAGTGGGAGCAGCAGCAGAATCCCAGTTCCTAGGTCCAGAAGCCACTGCCTAAAGCTTCCAGAGCCTAACACTTGCCCGGGACTAAGGGTCCTAGTACCAGAGACCTACACAAGAGCTCTAGCACTAGAGGGCGCCATCTGCTCCTGCTGCTCCTACCTGTAAGCGGCTCCTACTTGCTGCCACCAAACACTGGGTGATACAAAGGAAGGGCTCTTTATTTGTGCAAGATTTGTATTCCCATAGAATACCCCCCCCCAGCCAGCTGATTAGCAATTTTCAACACACACACACACACACACACACACACACACACACACACACACACACACACTGCACGGTTATGCACACGGAATCTCTAGCTATTATAAGTCCCTGCTGTGAGAAATTAAAGAAGATATAAATAAATGGAGAGTTAAAAAGTGCTCACGGGCTCACTCGACAGCAGCTAGTAAATTCTTCCCAAATTGATTTACAGATTGAAAGCAGCTCTGAACAAACCCAGCAGGCTTTCTGGTGGGAAAGCTCAATCCAAAATTCACATGGAAATGCGAATAACCACACAGTCAAAACAACTTTGAAAAAGAACAACACGGAGGAATTAAAAATATGATTGAAATCACGCAGTACTGTACCCTGTGCCGAATCATTGGAGGGCTAGAGCTCCTCGTACATCTCCTAGCAGGGGTTGTTTTGGATTTGGGAAGCTTGGTTTTGTAACTTCGGTGAAAAAGAAAAAAAAATCATTTCATATATGACAGCAAGATTTTAACAAGCCCTGTGAAATGACAGATGAACAGACAGCAAGCATGAGGTGGTGCCCTGCAGCTGAGGAAATCACGCTGCATTGACACCACCATTCAGCAAGAGCCATGACTGACAGGAAGAACTAGCCAGGTGTCTTCAGAGTAGCTGCAGAGCTAATCGCGTGCAGGTAGAGCTACACAGGCTGCGACTTTTCAAGGCGCCAAGAACGCAAAGCTAGCTTTGCAGAGCTCCTCACGCTCACTGATGATACCGTATTTCACGAAAGCGGAAAAAGTGAACCATACTAACACACACACGTGGGATCCTGCCATTGCATTATAACAGAACCTGGAAGGGAATATGCACAAGTTAAGGTCTTCACATACACCTGGCCTGCTTGCTTATTGTGTTTCTCCTTACTAGAGTGATTGATACTACACAGGGATGGGATTTTGCCCATGCTGTGTGCTCTGATATTTCCAGCTTCCAACAACAACAAAAAAGTAAACTAACTGCTGAATAATATTTGTTAAATGAATAAATTATACCCATGTAAATATTTGTGATGTGAATTTATGACATCTATATAGACACTATGCCCACAAAATAATGTAATAGTCTCACATAACCTTCTTTTTCTAAGACTGTTTCTTTGGTTAGATTTACATTGTTGTGGCGGTGCACGCCTTTAATTCCCAGCACTAGGGAGGCAGAGGCAGGAGGATCTCTGTGAATTCGAGGCCAGTCTGGTCTACAGAGCTAGTTCCAGGACAGCTAGGGCTGTTACACAGAGAAACCCTGTCTTGAAAAATCAGGAAAAAAGTTATCTTCTCTTTATTCATACTGTTTATACTACACAGGACCTGAACTTCCCAGCAGAGTGATAAGAGACTGGGTGATTTCCCTCCCTCTCTTTGCTCTCACTGGTCTCTAACGATGTAGACCAGCTTCAGGCTGTGCTCCAACCTACAGTAATTCTCCTGCCTCTGCCTCCTGAACACAGGAATCACACGCATGTGGCACTGTTTATGTCTTTATTTTACCATTTCCTAGAATGCATCCATCCTCAGAGTAGAAAGGACAAGGCTTCTTTAGAAAGCCACCATCCTGTAAACTAATTATAGCATGCTTTGCTCTCCTTCTGCTGTCTGACTCTGGTTTCTTCTCTATTGGAAAAGACTCCACAGTCTTCTCTACAAGTTAGCTTGTCTTCTACCAACCTTTCCAATTACAAATCCTTTATCATACTAGTTTGATGTGGGAGTGTCATATATCAATCTGTTGATTTCATTGGTTAAGTAATAAACTGCTTGGGCTCATAGGTTAAAACATAGGTGGGAGGAGTAAACAGAACAGAATACTGGGAGGAAGAGGAAGTGAGCTCTCAGACTCAACAGCTCTCCTCTCAGGGGCAGATGCCTCAGAGAGACGCCATGCCCCGCTCCCGGGCAGACACACGTGATGAAGCTCCGACCCAGGATGGACATAGGCTAGAATCTTCCCGGTAAGACCGGTGCTCATAGATTATTAGAGATGGGTTGATTGGGATATCAGAATTATCCAGTAAGGGCTAGAGCTAAAGGGCCAAGCAGTGTTTAAATGAATACAATTTGTGTGTTGTTATTTCGGGGCATAAGCTAGCAGGTGGCCCCGGGTGCTGGGGACGCAGCTCCGCCACTCCTATTACTACACTAGTTAACCAAAGTCCTTTGATCTACTTTGATCACTAGATCCAGAACTCCTTCAAGGTAGGGAGCAATCAGTATGCTTCTGAATATCCCACTGTTAAAACACACTAGAAGATCTTTGGTTGGCGGGACTTAGTGAGTTTCAGTAAGACCGAAGAAGCTTGAAGGCACAAAAAAAATGACATGAAGCTACAAACATGGAGACAAAAGTGCGAACTGGACTATCAAGCACTGTAACCTACCAGGAGTGTCTGTCCTTGGGAAATGAAGAAATGACCCGATACAACGATGGTGAGAACGAGAGCCCCAGCTTCTTCACTGGATTCAAACACCTTGAAGAAGAGAGAAAAATGTGAGTTACAGGCAACTGTGAAGTCATCTGACACGGATGCTGGGATGTGGGACCCGGGTCCTCTAGTACAGCAGTGAGTGCTCTTAACCACCGAGCCATCTTGAGCCCCAGTTCACATGGTTTTGTATCTGGCTACATCCATGTTGCTGCATGTGCACACAGGGACATGGTGTGGGTAGACACAGACACATTTTCACTACTGTAGAACACCGCTCTACGACTATGCCATCATCTTCTCATCCTTCAGCTCTACCCAAATCTCTCCCATCTCCCTACCCACCCAACTTTATGTTCTTTTTGTTCTCGCTCTAAACAAAAACACAAAAACAACAACAAAAAAACCCAACACCACCAAGAAACAAAAATCAAACAAGCAAAAGATCATGCCTGAGGAGGAAAGGGTTTATTTGGTTTACATTTCAAAGCATTGCTCATCATCAGGGAACTTAGCACAGGCACCTGGAAGCAGGACATGAAGCCATGAAGAGATGCTGCTTACCAGCGTGTTCTCCATAGCCTTTTCAGTCTTTTTTTTTAACTTTTTTATTTTTATTTTGGCTCTCATACATTACATCCTGACCAGTTTCTCCTTCCTCCATTCCTTCTGGTGTCCCTCCCCACCTCCCCTCTCCCCCAGACCCACTCCTCCTGTTTCCCTTAAATAAAAAACAAAACAAGCAGGCCTCAAGGCTGGATGAGGCAACCCAGTGGGAGGAAAGGGTCCCAAGCACAGCGAAAGAGTCAGAGACATCCCTACTCCGTCAGGAGTCCCGCAGGAACACCAAGCTACACAGCCATAATGTGTAGAGGGCCTAGCTCAGACATACAGGGTCCACGTAGTCCCACCAGTGTCTGGGAGCCCCTATGAGCCCTGCTTATTTGATTCTGTGGGCTCTGTTCTCATGGTGTCCTTGACCCCTCAGGCTCCTACAGTCCTTCCTCGCCCTTTTCTGTGGGGTTCCCCTGGCTCTGCCTAGTGTTTGGCTTTCTGCTTTCTTATAGAACCAGCTCAGGGATGGCACCAGCCACAATGGGCTGGGCCTTCCTCTCTCGATCACTAGTTAAGAAAATACCCTACAGGCTTTCCTACAGCCCCATCTAATGGAGGCAGTTCCTTAGCTGAGGTTTCCTCCTCTCAGATAAGTTTAGCTTGTGTCAAATTGCGAAAACTATCCAACAGCTGACCCCTTGTCAGCCCGACACGAATGCACTACAGATATCCTTACCTGTTCATCTCCAAGGTCACACACTAATATCCACATCACAATATAAAACATTTTTACAAACTCAACTCCCACAGTCTGTACAAATTGAAACCTTTAGAAGTCAGTCTTTAGAAATCCAAAGTTCTTTCTAAAACCTAAAATCTCTTTAAAAATTCAGTCTCTCAACTGGGCTCCTATAAAAAAAAATAAGTTAAATACTTCCTTACTTCAAGAGAGAAGTGCCAGGACACAGTCACAATCAGATCAAAGTATAAATCACTCAGTATCCAATGTCTGCGAGCCACTTCTCTGGTCCCGTCCTCTGCAGCACACACTGCTTGTCTTGCAGGTTCCACTGCATGGAAGCTGCTGTCCTCGCAGGGCATCCCATGGTTCTGGACACTCTCAAAATTCTCTTGCTCCAACTGGGTTGCACTTTCACCAATAGCCTCTCCTGGGCTCTCTTCATGGTGCCAAGCCTCGGTTCCTTTCCATGACCCCTTCAATCCTGGGGCTTCAACTGCTTTTGAGGCCGCACTTTCTCCAATGGCCTAGCCTGGCCTCTCACAACGTGCCAAGCCTCAGCTGCTTTTCATGACCTCTTTTTTTTTTTTTTTTTTGCCTTCAAAACCAGCACCACCTGGGTGACTCTTACACTGAGGTACTTGGCGGCCTCTGAAGATACACTCCCCAGAAGATGTCACCCCCATGCTTGTCTTTTTCAATCACCACTAGTTTCTCAGCCCCAGCTGACCTGCATCACTGTCCCAGGAAAACAAAGGCTCTACTTCAGTGCTTCTGATCTCTCGTCAACCACAGCTGACTCTTCTGTCCCAGCTGATCAGAACCACAGATTCTCAACCAAATTAGGAAAGAGCCCTGACTGAGCCTTGATCTCTCTCAAATGGCCCTCTAGCCTAGCAGTTCTCAGCCTGGATCCCAAACGGCCAATCCACAGAGGTCATCTGAGACCACTGGAAAACACAGACACTTTAACTGTGATTCGTAACAGCGGCAAAATTACAGTTAAGAAGTAGAAATGAAGGTAATCTTATGTATCTTATGTTTGGGAGGAAGTGTAGTAAAGGATCGCAGCGTTAGGAGGTTGAGACCCTTCACCAGCTCACCTGCCAGGCCTCCGATATTAGATTGCTGTCAACATTCTTATCTTCCAAGTTCCCACAGAAAAGCTCACCAAACTTTGAACACTCCATGGCTTGACTAGCCCCAAACTCCAAAGTCCTTCCACAGTCCTCCCCAGAACAACATGGCCAGGTCTGGCACAGCAACACCCCGTGATCCTGGCACCAACTGGTCTTAGGGCTACTATTGCTGTGATGAAACACCATGACTAAAAGCAAACTGGAGAGGGAGGGGCTATTCTGACTTACATTTCTGTGTCACTGTTCATTATCAAGACAGGAACTCAAGCAGGGACGAAACCTGGAGGCAGGAGCTGATGCAAAGACCATGGAGGGGCAGCTTATTGGCTTGCTCCTTGTGGCTTTCTCAGCCTGCTTTCTAATAGAACCCAGGATCTCCAGCCCAGGGATGGCACCACCCACAATGGGCTGGCCCCTCCCCCTCAATCACTAATTAAGAAAATACCCTAGAGGCTTGCCTACAACCCAGTCTTATGGAGGCATATTCTCAAATGAGGTTCCCTCCTCTCTGATGACTAGTGTCAAGTTGACATAAAACTAGCCAGCACAGACACTGAGACCAAAAAACAAAAACAAACAAACAAACAAACAAACAAAAAACTTAAAAAAAGGCTAGGCTTGTGATGCACGCCTTTAATCACCACACTCAGGAGGCAGAGGCAGGTGGAGCTCTGTGTTTGAGGCCCGTTTGGTCTACAGACTGAGTTGCAGGACAGCCAGGGCTACACAGAGAAACCCTGTCTGGAAAGAAAAAAAAAAAAGAAAAGAAACCCTGTCTGGGTGGCAGAAGGGTGGGTATCAAAACAAAGAAGCCACAAAACAGCACTGAGTTTGTTTTGTGTTGGTCAACTATTCCTGGGTATGGGGTCTGCCCTGAAGTACAGTTGATATTCACAGTGAAACTCCACTGGAGAAAACTGATTTCCCCTTTGCCAGCCAGTACCAATTGCAGATAGCTTCTTGATAAAGGGGTGGGACCCCATGCTCACTACCCCACCTGGCTTGCATCTATGCAGGTTCTGTATGTGCTGCCACCGTCTCTGTGAGTTCGTATGTGCACCAGACATGTGGTGTCTGGGAGACAGTTTCCTTATGGTCATCCATTGCCTCTGGCTCTTACAATTTTTCCACCTCTTTTTTTTGCATCAATCCCTGAGCCTTGAGGGGAAGGGGCTGGTGAAAACATCCTATACTAATACCAGCCACAAGAAAGTTGCAGTGATTACAATAATATCTGATAAGAATATTAAAAATACATAAAAGATCATTTTATATTGCTAACTAATAAACAAGTGCATAGAATCACTTGGCCCCAGCAAGTAAAAGCACTCACAGGTCAGCCTGGACCCTCACAGGCCTGTGGTGCCAGGCGGGTAGGTCCATTATGATGAACAAACATGTAGGTGGAGAAATGGGAGAGGAAGAGAAGCAGAATGGTTCGTGTGTTGTGGAAAGAGGCAGAACAGAAGAAGCAAGCATGGTGAGGAACAGCCTGGTATTGGTGGTCTGCTTGCCACCTGGGGCCAGGGAGACATCCAGGCCAGGGCTGCTGCCTAGAGCCATGTCTTGGTTGGTGGTCCCACCACAGCTAGGGTCTGTGTTGATATCATGCCTCATGTTGCCTCCAAAGGTCACAAGGATGCCCAGGGTCTGGTCAGCCACCTGAGTCCATGCTGGTGTTCAAGGGACATGCTGCCACTGGGACCATATTGATCTGGGTAACTTAAACTGCCACAGGGGCCATGGTGACATCCAGGCCTGAGCTGCTGCTAAGGGCCATGACTTGGTTCATGGTCTTGCTGCAGCTGGAGTCTGTGTTGATGTTCATGGCCATGCTAAGGCAGTCCCACCCTTCACTGGCCCCGGGATAACTGGCTCTTTCCCTTGTTGGACACTGGAGTGGGAGAGCTGGTCCCACCCATCACCACAGGTGTGGGAGAGTGGCCCCTGATGGCATGGGCAGAGGAGAGCTGGCTCTGCTCCTTGCCGGAGGGGAGTGGTCCCAGCGGCCTGGGATGACCAGCTCAACTAGCACCTGGGACCTTGGATTGGTACATCCAAAACCTACCCCATCTATGACCTGCTGTAGCTCCTAATGAGACTGGTCTTGCAGAATGATAGCCGCAGGCTCTCCATGACTTGGGGCAACAGCAGACTATATGAAAGAAGTCTCAGTGGTAATGGTGTAACAGAGGCCAGAGGCCATGAGCCAGACCAAGGTCTCATTACAATGAACATTTGAGGATAGGGCTAGGGGACAAAAGGGTATTCTATGTGACCTACCACAGCTCCCAGTGCTAGTAGGACAAATGAAGAGGTGCTGGAGAGATGGGAAAGACAAAGGCTTGAAGTAGGTTTTTTTAATGTTCTGTTTCAAATTAATTTGGGGGGGGGATTATTTTGGGGAGGTGTTGCAGGGATAAGAGTTGGATATAGAGGTAGTAGGAGGTGAGCAAGATTGGGGTATGTGATGTAAAATTACCAAAGATTCCAATAAAAAACTATATTATAAAAAGAAGTCCACAGAAATGACCAAGTATATAATAGACTAGAAGACACCCCAACCAGCATGGCCTGACTGACATTTAGTACTTCATACTCTAAAGTACAACATATAGCACAAAATATACTACAACAGCAATACAAAGTACATTCTTTAAGAATGTTCATAAGATTCACCAAGACAAACCATATTTGTCATAGGATATTACTTTATAAATTTAGACTTCACCAAAACAGGAAAGATACGATACAAATTAATTCACAAAATTAGTAGTATTTCTATACACTAAAAACAAATTAAACATGAAATAAAGAAAACAATTTATTTAAATGGCTAGAAAAACAGAATGTTTGGGACTGTGTTTGAACAAGGAAAGGAAGGAGCTCCTCGCTGAAAACTGGTGGTCTTGAAGGGGAGTTGTAACTACTGTGAAGAGACAAGAAGCAAAAGCAGGCACACTGTAGAGGAAGAAGTCACATTTAACCACAGACAGTGATGGGCTACGTGTAATATCCAATGGACTGTCTAGAGTGAATGAATTTTGAAAAGTTGCATTTATGAGATAACATATAAAAACAAAACATTTATATACACAATTCTATCCAGTTGCTGTGGTCTGGGTGTACACTGTTTTCCTTAGGCACATTCATTTGTTTTTTTTTTTTTTTTTTTTTTTTTGGTTTTTCGAGACAGGGTTTCTCTGTAGCTTTTTGGAGCCTGTCCTGGAACTCCCTTGGTAGACCAGGCTGGCCTCGAAC
>NW_004949147.1:1582036-1584983 GCF_000317375.1 Microtus ochrogaster
GTCCTGGAACTCCCTTGGTAGACCAGGCTGGCCTCGAACTCACAGAGATCTGCCTGCCTCTGCCTCCCGAGTGCTGGGATTACAGGCGTGCGCCACCACCGGCCCGGCAGGCACGTTCATTTGAATATCTGATCTCCAGCTGGGGTTGCTGGAAGAGGCAGGTCACCAGGAATAGGCCTTGAGTTTTAGTAGCCTGGACCCGCTTCTCGTCTGTTCTCTGGTTCCTCACTGTGGACACTGTGTGCCCAGCCACTCGAGGCTCTCACCAGCATGCCCTCCTGGCCACAGGGAACTGCACAGCCCCTGAACGACAGCCAGGATGAGCCCTCCATCTTGAGTCGGTTCTTGTCGGGCAGTTGGTCTCAGAAAGAAGGAAAGTAACTAATATGACAGTAAGAAACTGGAATTTGGTTTCAAAAGCACCCAACTTTATAATATCATCAAAATATAAACTACTGAGGGATAAATGACAAATCTGCGAAAGGATGGCACATTACAAGTGAGATAAACTTACATCATAAATACATGGAGAGAGCTTTGCTCACGGACAGGAAGGTTTAGTGTTATTAAAATGCTGGTAGGCAGGCTAATAGCTGAAGGTGTCCGTGTCCTAATACCCAGAACCTGAGAGTGTTATCTTACACAGCAAAAGGGACTTTGCTAATGTGATTAAGCACCTTGAGATAGGGAGATTATCCTGGATTATCCGAGCGGGTAATCACGCGTGTCATTACGGGAAAGAGGGAGAGAAAGCCAGAGAAAGGGAAATTGTGATTGCTGCTGTCGAGGCTGAGGCCAGGCAGGAGGCAGGCAAACATGGATCCTTCCGAGAGCTTCTACACGGAGTTTAGTCTTCCCCACGTTAAATTTAACTCCATAAAATATTGTCTTAGATCTCTGACCTGCAGAGCTATGAGTTACATGATGCTGTTTTAGGTCACTAAATCTATGGTAGTCTGTTACAGCCACAGTTGGAAACGGTAATAGGACAGTTCTTCTCAGACTGATCTAGCCAATCCAAATCAAAATTCTGAGTCTGCGAAGTGGTTCAGCGGGTAAAAGCACTTGCTGCACAGCCCGATGACCCGAGTTTGATCCCCAGAACGCAGGTAAAGGCAGATGGAGAGAACTGACTCCTCCCCAAAGTTGTCCTCTGACCTTTAGTCATGTGCTGTGGCGTCACATGACAGTTCTCTCACACGTATGTACATATAAAACACAGTAGTAATTACAAAAATTTAAAAATTAATCCCTAATTGTGTAAACAGTCCACTAATTCACACAGACACTTAAGAGTCTAAAGTACTGGAAACATGTATCAAGCATTTGAATTTAAATTTAAAAATTTTAAGCATCTATTTTATGTGCACACATGAGTGTGTATACATGCACAGATGTGCACGATCACGTGGTGGTCAGAAGAGTGTTGGTCTCTTCAAACTACAGTTACAGTGGCTGAGAGCTGCCGTGAGTGCTGAGAACCAAACCCCTGCAAGAGCAGCAGGCTCTCACCCACTAGGCCGTCTCTCTGGCCCCATCTAAGCATTCAGATAAACCAGTTAACATTAATGAGGTACCCACCACATACAGACCCTTATAAATTATTGGGAAAGAAAAAACCAGGAAAGCCCCTGACCTTAAGTTTCATTCATTCATCTGTGTGTTCAACCAATATTTGTCTAAATCTATTAGATGCTAAGCATTGTTCAAGATGAGGAACATCACGGAACAAACACCCTGCCCTCATGGAGCTATGTGGCACAGACCTTACAGCAAGTGGACAAACAATGACAAAGGCGGAGTGTAACTCTAGACGCACTAAAGGTAGGTAGGGGAGCGGTCCATCCCAGGTGTAGGCACAGGGAGGGCTTTGTCTATAGGGAACTGGCAAATACTCCAACTGAGCAACTCACCTGGTTTTATTAGTAATATGAATCACCAATTCTTATCCACACCTGTGATAAATGCAGCCTTTGTTGGTCTGAGTCCTAAATGCTGTTGGCCTTTGAATGAGGGTTAAGGGAAGTCAGAGGCACCTTCTGCCTGCGCGTCTTTTATCCTCTTTACTGATGTCCTATCCCTTTTAGGTGAGGAGTGCCCCTAGAGACCCCGTTCTAGCATCTACCGTACCCTGTGCTATGTTTATCAACAGCCTCCCTCACTCCTGCCTTCACAAGAGGGTTGCCATACTGTGATTGACACTCCCAGGGTCTTCACAACTGGGAACATGGCGATTTTACCTAAAGAAGGGTAAAGCTGTTGGCCTGGCCTTGAAAACGGACCGAGCCTTTCATTCTTCTCTACATCTGGTAATCCTGCCAGTAGCTACGTAGACTACTCCGTAGCATGTATGGAACTGGCGATGGCCATGGTGTGGTGCACGTTTACTGTCATGAATCAGAGCTCCATCAGGGCCTGTCTCGCATGCTGCCTCCATACCTTCCTTTCCCCTCAGCACATCAAACGCCAGCCCCTCCATCTCCTATGCTGTCAAGGTGCAGCCTGGTGCACAGAAACATCTCCCTTGGTGTTCTTTCAATTGGTGAATCCATATCCACGTCTCCCACGGAACCATCTTCTCATTCCCTGCGGCCTCTTGTCTCACACAGGCGCAGCTGCTGTGAGACCACTGCTTCTCGCTCTGCATACAGAACTAAGTTTGATGTGGCCCTGTCAAGAGCAGCTCAAGGGGCTCAGCCGAGGTGACGGTGGCTGTGCTCGGAGACAGCTACCCTCTCTGAGTCCTGCACTTGGCCGCTGACTAAACTCTGCCTGTAATGTCTAAGTCCTTCCAACTTAACTTCTGCCAGCCTGTGTTGACCAGAAGCCTTCTTGCCCATGCTATAAACAGTTGGATAACATAGATTTTGTAAGTCACACAGAGCCGTTATGTGGGACAACCCGAGAAATCACTTTTTACTGAGAAAATCGTATTTCTCGTATGAAG
>NW_004949147.1:1585513-1596063 GCF_000317375.1 Microtus ochrogaster
AGGGTTTCTCTGTGGTTTTGGAGCCTGTCCTGGAACTAGCTCTTGTAGACCAGGCTGGTCTCGAACTCACAGAGATTGGCCTGCCTCTGCCTCCCGAGTGCTGGGATTAAAGGCGTGCACCACCACCGCCCGGCAGTTTTTTACTTTTTAAAAAGTTACATATATATATAGTGATATTTTATTTGTGTTTTAATAAATAAAGCTTGACTGAAGATCAGAATGCAGAGTTAAGTAAGTCACTAGAGTCCAGGGAGTGGTGGCACACACCTTTAATCCCAGGACTCAAGGAAGGCCACCCTGGGCTGTGAGATTGAGTCTAAAAAGAGGAACAGAACTCACACAACAGAAGTTGGAAGTCACCTGCCTTTAATCACAGCACTAGGGAGGTGGAGACAGGGGTGGTAGGGCTGGGCAGAGAGGGTTATAGAAGGCAGAAGGAGACAAGAGCTCACTGCAGTCTGCAGTCTTGTTGAGGACAGGGTCTCCCTTTGTCTGAGTCTTGGGAGGGGTTAAGAACTCTCTAGAGGCTTGGCTGCTTTGCTTTTCTGATCTTCAGCTTGAAGCCAAATATCTGTCTCTGGGTTTTTATGATCTATGCTACACATACTTTTTACTTATGTGTTTCTGTCATATTTGTGTGCATGCCCACAGATGCCAGGATAGGGTGTCAGACCTCCTGGAGTTGTAATTACAGGCTGACGAGGATGTTCAGAACTGAATTTATGTCTTCTGCAGGAATACTAAGTGCTCTTAACCACTGAGTCACACAACTAGCCCCCAAATTTGTAATTTTTTATTACAGAGTTCATATGTTTTATAGTGATAAATGATGAAATAATGTATTATTTATAAAAATTTTATGTATATATAATATACCAAACTTTTCTATATATTTTTCCCTAGCCCACATTTTTTCCAAAATTTTGCAAATCTCTCCCAAAGACTCTCCAGTCTATGGCCCCCACATCTACACATGGAAGGTAGTCTCACAATGAACAAAGACAGCATGGGGATCGTCAAATCCTCATTTTAGGGGACCTTTTGGTATTTATAGCTGTGCCTAAAAATTCTAAACACTGGGCTGGGTGGTGGTGGCTCACACTTTAATCCCAGCACTAGGAAGGCAAAGGCAGAGGCAGGTGGATCTCTGGGAGTTCGAGGCCAGCCTGGTCTACAAGAGGTAGTTCCAGGACAGGCTCCAAAGCTACAGAGAAACAATGTCTCAAAAAAAATTCAAAACACTGAAATGAAATATAATAGTAAGATATAACAACTTTGGTTAAATGTAATTTTCAAGTCAACATTTTACTAAATTTGAACATTATCTTATAACACTGAAATAAATTTATCTCATTCTGTAGACCATTCTGGTCTCAAACCCATACCAATCTTCCTTCTCAGCCTTCCAAGTATTGAGATTACAAGTTTGGGCCACCATGCCCAGGGAAATAAATTCTTTAAAAACCACTAGCTATTGGGCCATCAAGGTAGCTTGGGGGTAAAGGAAACTGCCACAAAAGTTTGACTCCTGGAGCCCAGGTAAAAAGTGGATGGAGAGAACAGACTCCCAAATTGTCCTCTGACCTCTACATACACATCATGGCCGGGCATTCATGCACATACAGACAAACAAATTGTTTAAATTTGCCAAATGTTTTAAAAGTAAAGAAAAATCGTGGTTTTATGAGTAGTTGCCTAAATCATAGGTTTTAGAGATATATAATTTTACTAAATAGTAATTCTATTCATTAGCAAACAAATAATTATGTAAACTATGTGAGCCCGTAGCCAGGGATCACAGTTAAACAGCTGACAACAGTAGCGCACACTGTCCGCATGGCTGTGAGCGTTTCACTACCCTGTCCTCTAATGCGCACGGTAATAACAAAACTAAACATCTCCAGCTGGCATAAGAAATGAATATCTAATTAATTTCATATTTATTCCTGAAAATGACTTCATCCCTTGGGGAAAGAAAGTGTCAAAAATGATCCTATCTGGGTATCAAATATTCTGGGTACAATATTGAACACAGCAGTAATTGTCTAGTTTGTAAGATAATGCTAAGAGCCAGGAAAGAAACAGAGCAAATGAAATGAGAAGACAAGAAAGGACGCGAGTGTCAGGACGGATAGAAGCTGAAAGGGAGCTCAAGGTGGCGTGCCAGGAACCATGTCAGGAGGCTCACGATCACCTAGATCTCTATCTCTAGGGTGCCCAAAGGCCTCTGGGAGCACCTGTACTCATATGTACAGGTACAGACACACACACACACACACACCCCACAAAGCATGACTAGGGAGAGCAGAGTGGGAACTACGCAGGTATCAGAAGAGGATGCCAAGCTGGCCTCAAACCCACAGCAGCCCTACTACCTCAGCCTCTCAAGTGCTAGGATTACAGGTGCGAGTCTGTCATTTTCAGAGATCTGCTATAATCCCTCATTTACAAACTCTATGTAATAAGTTCATACAGTTTTAAAATGTCTAATTTAAGAAGTTCTACAGGGCTCATGGGGGAAAATGGTAGTTGGATTCTAACCTGCGGTCTTCCTTTTCCCAGTGCAATCCAAACACCAATTACCTTCCTGGAGCACAATTAAGATCAGCAGTCAAGTGTTTCTAAAGAGTGGGCTGAGGTCTCCAGGGTCAGATAAAGGAGCAGGCCAAATGCCTTCCTCTCTAGAAGGGGAGCTGTGAGACTCTGAGCATGGAATCCTGGGGAAAGACAAAATCACAGTGCCTGGGTAAGCCTTGCCCTACAGAAGGACAGTGTGCTCTCAAGTTCTCTCCATCTCCCAGGCTCCAACAAGTACTTCCTACTCCTCTGCAGGAGGATGAAACCCATCATTTCTGTACAATTAATATATGGGGGGGGGACCCAAAATAAGGACAATCTAGAGGAACAAAACAGTTCCAGGAGACCAACAGCCTGAACAAAAGTAATGATTACTAATAACATTAAGTAAAGTCTTGGAGTTAAACTATGCTTTAAGAAAAGAAACATTCAATAGGTAATTGAAGAATTGCCTGGACAGTGAAGTCAAATTAATGGTCAAGAAAGAAATACTTAGAACTGCAGCGGAAAACATAAAGAGGAAGAAATTATGAGTGATCATAGAAGACACGGGGACCAAGATTCAGAGCCAGAAAAAGAAATGTTGGTGACAGGGTGGGAAAGAGACCAAGGGAAGATGCTGACCAAACAAGAAAAAAGATAATCAAGAATTGGACACATCCCAGTGAAATTCCTAAATCCAGGCATAGAGAAAGCAGTTAGACACAAGGACGGTTTAGTGTTTAAGGATTCTAGGGAACCCTTTTTTTTAAGTGACAAGAGGAAGAATCAGAGAGAAGCTTAAACACGGACTAATACAGACTCTTTTCATGATTTAACGCATATTAAATTATGCAATCTTCACAAGAGAAATATAAAATGAAGTAGAAAAGTCAAAAGAAGTATACAAAAATATCAAAAAATTTCAAATGTACTTATTCTAAATTATGGCTAGCTGAAGGATAAAATAAATTAATCTTCAGATTAGTGACAAATTAAATTATGTACCTAATTGAGGGTTCTGTTTTCAGCCTTTAAGACCTCTCAGAAAGTGTCACAGCTCTCTATGTTGTCCAACTGCTGATTTACACATTATAAAATACAAACCCTGTGCAGATGTGCTATGTAGGCATGCCAACTGTAAGTCCTTTCTACAGATTTCTAGAGTATATTGGGCTAAAGAGCATGGTCTTGTCACATATTCACTATAAATGGTACAACTTGCCTTTTTATTTTACAGAAATACAGTTTTAACAATAATAAGACCAGTAACCCAAAACCTTCCCCACAAACCCCTAAAAGTAATGATAAACATAGTTTTTTTTTCATTTTTGAGATTACAAAATAAAATAAGTGTACCATGGCATGAGACATAATTCTCCATCTTTTGCCACATACTTCTAAGAATAAGATTACTGGTCATGAAATTATATAGGCCTCTTATATATATAGGCCTGGTTTTTAGAGTTAGAATATCTCCACTCAAGAGGCTGGAGAATCAGGAATTCAAGGTCATCTCTGGCTGTTGTAGGGTGAGGCTAATCTGGGCCTTCTGAGACTCTAACAACAACAATAACAAAAAGAAAAAAATCTTAAAAGTTCCTCAGGCTGTGTGCGGCAAAGCTCAGATGGCAAAGCCATTGCTGTGTAAGCATGAAGACTGGAGTTAGATCTCCAGAGCCTATACTAAAGTTGGGTATACACACATTGCACCTATAATCCCAGAGTACAGAAGAGGGAGACGGAGAATCACCAGAGCAAGCTGGCTAGTCAGGCAAGCAGAGCTGACAAGCTTCATATTCAGCTAGGGACCCTGCCTCGGGACATGAGGTGGTGAGTCTTCCTGGATCCTGCATGGGAATGTACATGCCATTCACCACACACCACAAAACATAAGAAAATCTGCAGAGACTAATAAATCTTACAAACAACAACAAACACCAACTAAAGCAGGTATGGGGCTGCATGCCTATAATCACAACACTTGGAAAGCTGAGGCAGGAGGATCACAAGGTCTTCTATTATATGATGAGACTTTACAAAGCCAGGGAAGCACCTAACAGTTCCAATATGCAAAGTACATTTTTACACGAAAATTAAATATTTTACATTTTTGGTTGTGATCCTAGCCTTTAATGGCTGAGGCATCCCTCCAGGCCGGGAATTAAAGATTTTAAAGCAAGCTCGGGAGCAGGGCTGTCACTGGGAACTGAGGCGACCCTGGGTGCTACATATCCAGGCAGCTGGGCTGGGCTGGCCAGCCTCCTCAGTGCTGCAGCCTTAGTTGTCCCTAAGAGAGCTTTACAGTGTGTGGTGGGTAGGAAAAAAAAACAAACAAAACCAACCAACCAAAACTGAGGAGTTTGGGTACTTGTGGGCCTCCCTCTAAACTGTAACTTGTAAGACTCCTTAAATCGCCAAGCTAAAAACACTCTCTCCACTATATCTGTCCAGTAAGTTCCCCCTTAAAGAATGTTATGCAAACACGTCACGGCCTCCATGGAAACTATGTCTGCTTGTACAAAATTAAGCTTTTGTTTTTGAAGAAAGAGAACGAAGTCTGACCCCAAGGTAGAAATATGTATTTATAAACTAGATGTTTTGGAACAAGTAATGATTTTGTCATAAGAAAAAAATGTTGGAACATCATTTACAAGGTCCTTTCTCAAAGTCCGAGGTACACTACAGTGTGTGCAGCGTTTAGACATCACCACAAGCGTCGAATATGTCTGTGCCAGCTAGGATGTGCCGGAGCACACTACAGACACTGACACGCCTCCAAAGCGCCAAAGACGCGCTGTCTGTCTCTCTCTCCCCCACTGCCTGCCACACTACAGCACGGGCAAATGTGCCAAAGGAAGAGCAATCAGGCACTGGTTCGTTAAGCTTCTGCCCATGACGTATCAACAACTGTGCTCACATTTCACTGCCCCAAACTAGTCCCATCCCGGGCACACGCACCGTAACAGGGGCCAAGTGAAATTATAGAGTATTTGGATAGTACTGACAACTACCACTTCGTAAAAGTCGTTACTGGAGTCAGGTAGACCTCGAATCAAATTGCAGGCTTACCACTTACAAGTATAATTACTTTTTCCATCTGTAAAATAGAAATAGGACTCACTACCGTGCAAACTTTTGCTCAGCTTGTTAACTGGGTCATGGTCCCATAACTGAACATGGAGGTAGTGAAAAAAAAATCTACCAACAGCAGAATGTTTCTGAATACCAAGAGCCGAGAATGGTTCTAAGTCGACCGCACAGTGACTCTGAAGTTTCGGCAGCACTCATCCATGTTGCGTGATGGGACTTCATTGCAGCCTTTGTTACTGAACACACAACATGGACACTGGGTCCTCCATGTGTACTTACGCCACACACAGATGGATACTGCTTGAAACACCCGGGCTAGAATTTGAGACTGCTGTGTGTGATGAATTGCAGTGTTAACGGTGCATACAAAGTCTTCTGCTCTTACAGAAATGTGGTTAGCAGTGGGAAACTGCTACTTTTAGTGCTTTCCCCATCAGCCCTCAGCACACCCCTAGTTTATATTACATTAGAATGCTTGCCTGCTGTTTGCCTGGGAGGCAGAGGCAGGTGTATCTCTATGAGTTCAAGGCCTGTTTGGTCTACATGGCAAGTTCCAGAGGACCCAGGACTACACAGAGAGACTGTGGGGTGCTTTGAGCGAGAATGGCCCCCATAGGCTCATATTTGAATGCTTGGTTTCCGATCGGTAGGGTGATAGGAAGGGTAGGAGGTGTGGCCCTGTTAGAGGGGATGTGTCACTGAACCAGACAGTGTTATTATCTTTCTGCCTCTGTCTTGTGGATCAGATGTATGCTCTCAGCTGCTACTGTTCCTGGGCCTTGCTTGCCTACCTGCCACCATGGCTTCCTGCCATGACGGTCATGTGCTAACCCTCTGAAACTGTAAGCCAACCCCCAACAATTAAAAGCTTTCTCTTATGAGTTGCCTTGGTCATGCTGTCTCATCCTGGCAATAAAACAGAAACTAGGAGAGAGCCTGTCTTAAAAATCCAAAAAAAATTTTTTTTTTAAAAAAAAAGCTGTTTGAGGGGCTAGAGAGACGAATCTTGAAGAGCACCTCAAAGTTTGGCTCCCAGCACCTATGTTGGGGAGCTTACAATTGTCTGCAACACAATCCCCAAGGAGAGCCAAAGCGCCTGACCTCTGACCTCCATGGGCACCTGCATTTACACACACAGACACTCACATGCACACACACAATACATATACTTCAATTAATTTTAAAAATTAATTGCTGTTTGAAGGCTGGAGAGGTGGCTCTGCAGTTAAGATTACTGACTATTCTTACAGAGGAACTGGGTTCGATTTTCAGCACCCACGTGGCATCTCACAGCCATCTGTAACTCCAGTTCCAAAGGAGCTGATGCCCTTTTGGCCTCCGTGAGCACACTATTGATGCGTTGTGCATGCACAGATGAAGGCACACACGTATATAAAATAAATCTTTAAAAACTGATGTTTGAGTTGCTGGCTTGGGTTCCATAAAAATTGTCATAAGGAAAAGTTCATTAAATGAATTTTGGCTTGGGACTAAAACAGAATTTCCGACAAGTTTTGAAATGGCTTTAAACATATCTCTGCCATCTTGTGCTACTTATTGCTATAAGGTAACCTTCTCATCACTGACAATTATAAAACCAAAACATCAACTCTAAAACACACCGATGGTGCGCTACATCCTACAATTAAAAAGAAAAATCTGCTAACATTTAATTCTATGTGCAGGGGCTGGAGAGATGGCTCAGAGGTTAAGAGCATTGCCTGCTCTTCCAAAGGTCCTGAGTTCAATTCCCAGCAACCACATGGTGGCTCACAACCATCTGTAATGGGGTCTGGTGCCCTCTTCTGGCCTGCAGGCATAAGACAGAAAGAATATTGTATACATAATGAATAAATAAATATTTAAAAAAAATATTAATTCTATGTGCAAAATTAAACAGGCACACCAAAGAGTTGCTTTTAAATAAATAATTTATGATTTATCATCAGTAAATGTTTGATTTCTATTATCTAGTTTATATACTTATGCACCCAAAGTTGCATAAAATTACTTGGTCACGAAGGGCTGGAAGTAGAAAAACTTAAGGAGCCCTGCGTATAGAATTTTCAAAGACTAAAGGACATTGTGAGGTTAGACGCTCGGCAGAACGCTTGGCTTTGATTCACCCATTCAATAAACTTTATGGGGCATCAGCCAGGCACCACGCCCGGAGTGAGCACACAGTATTTACACACTAATTAACAGTTAATTTTGTTACCTCACTAATCCATTTTCTGTTGGCATGATGAAATCCCCAAGACTGGGTACACTATAAACAGGCTCCTTTAGCTCGTGGTTTTGGAGGCTCAGAGTCCAAGACTAAGGGGCTGCATAAGCCTGGACTCTGGTCATAGTATAACACAGTTTAGAAGCAGAAAGGAAACATGACCGAGTATAGAAGGCACCGGAAGCACAGGGCCATGCTGTGAGACCAGCATTAATCCTTTCTGACTATGGTGTTAATTACCATGTGTGGCCTGATGACCATGCACTAGACCCCCATCACTAGACCAGGTTTCCAGCACACCGATCTTTGGGGGACACATGTACAACAGTACTGTCATTACAAATGCCTTCTGAGTTCCAACCACAGACGCAGAAATAAGCTGTCAGAGTCAGAGGCGTGTTAACTAACTGCCAATTAATCTCAGATATTCATTTTCCTTTTATATGGTGAGAGGACACATGGCCTTGTGGCATACAGCAGTACTCTGTGGGTTTAAGCTCTGTCTCCCATGTTGTAAGGTGAAGCAACATACGGTGTTTACAGAGAACTCCTTAGGAGACCATACTCTGTCCACGTCATCCCCCCCTTCAAGCTTCTAGAACACTGGTTCTTTCTTAGACTCATCCAAAGTCTTGGTTTCTTTTCCCAGTGCTGTGATAAAACACACAGAGACAAAAGCAACAGAAAGAAGAAAGCTTTGCTGTGGCTCATGGGTCCGACACAGCAGACAAGTCATGGAGCATGAGCTCGGGTAGCTGGTCACGCTGCAGCCAGTCAGGATGTTGAAAGCCGTGAATGTAACCCAGGATCCAAGTTCATGAGACGGTGCCGTCCACATTCAGAGTAGGTCTTCTCACTCCAGTCAACTGAAGAAAATCCTTCATGGGCATACCCAGAGGCTAGCCTAATCTAGATAACTCCCACAAGTATGCCCAGAGGCTTGTCTCCAGGATGTCTAGAGCCGGTCAAGCTGACAACCTTAACCATCACAACAGTCATGGATGGAGAGCAGAAGAACAAAACAAAGGAACACTCGGTTCCTGGCACCGGAGTTACTCCATCTGTGAACTTAAGATGAAAGATGTTTGTCTTTCTGGGACTGGGTTACCTCACTCAGGATGATTTTTTTCTAGTTTTATCCATTTGCTAGCCAATTTCTTTTCTTTTTTCTTTTTGCCTCCATCCCTCTGTCCCTCCCTCCCTTCCTCTCTCTCTTTTGAGACAGGGTTTCTCTGTGTAACAGCTCTGGCTACTCTGAAACTCACTCTGTAGACCAGAACTCACAGAGATCCGCTGCCTCCCAAGTGCTGGGATTAAAGATGTGCATCGCCAGTGTCGGGCCTGTACCCCATTATTTAATTGGTTGTTTTTAATTGGGTCTAGATTCTTGAGTTCTTTATATAGTTTGGATATTATCCCTTTGTCAGATGTGGAGTTAGTGAAAATCTTTTCCCATTCTGTAGGCTGCTGTTTTTGATCTATTGATAAGTCCTTTGCCTTATAGAAGCTTTTCAGTTTCAGGAGGTCTCATTTATTAATTGTTGAACAGACTATCTTCTGTTAACCAAGCAAAGCTTCCAGTGGAGGAACTGGGACACCAACCTAGCCACAAAACCTTCAACCTACAATTTAGCCTACCTGCAAGATGTGCTTGGAGAAAGGTGGCACAGAACTTCTGGGAGTGACCAACCAATGACTGGTCCAACTTGGAACCCATGCCACAAAAGGGAGCCAAGCACAACCCTGCCTGGAGGGCCAGGAACCAGAGACTAGGTAGCCCAGATACCTAAGATAGAACCAAACACGACTGGGAAAAAGTCAATAAAATGATTCCTAATGATAGTCTGCTACACTTATAAACTGGAGCTTAGTGTCATCATCAGAGAGGCTTCATTCAGCAACTGGCGGGAGAAGATGCAGAGACCCTCAGTCAAACATTAGGTGGAGCTTGGGGAATCCCATGGAAGAGAGGGGAGAGAGGATTGTAGGAGCCAGAGGGTTCAAGAACGCCAGAAGAGGGGCTGGAGAGATGGCTCAATGGTTAAGAGCATCGCCTGCTCTTTCAAAGGTCCTGAGTTCAATTCCCAGCAACCACATGGTGGCTCACAACCATCTGTAATAAGGCCTGGTGCCCTCTTCTGGCTTGCGGACATACACACAGATAGACTATTGTACACATAATAAATAAATAAATATTAAAAAAAAAAAAGAACGCTACAAGAATGTGGCCCAAAGAATCAACTAAGCAGGACGCATAGGGGCCACAGACAGACGTGACAATCAGGGAGTCTGTATGGGACTGACCTGGGTCCTCTGCATGTATGTTACAGTCGTGTAGCTTGGTGTTCTTTGTGGGACTCCTAACTGTGAGAGTGGGGATTGTCTCTGATGCTTTTGTCTGCTCTTGGGACCCTTTCCCTCCTACCGGGAAAGGGTTGCCTCGTCCAGCCGTGATACGAGGGTTTGTGCCTAGTCTTATTGTAACTTGCTACGCTGTGTTCAGTTGTTATTACTGGGAGAGGTGTTCTTTTCTGAAGGGAAAGGGAGGAGGGGTAGATCTGAGGGAAAGGGGGTGTAGGGAAGAGGGGCTGACTGGAGAGGAGAAAGGAGAAACTGTGGTCAGGATGTAATATATGAGAGAAAAAACAAATAAATAAAATTTTAAAAACGGATG
>NW_004949147.1:1596163-1619309 GCF_000317375.1 Microtus ochrogaster
AGGCCAGAAGAGGGCACCAGACCTCATTACAGATGGTTGTGAGCCACCATGTGGTTGCCGGGAATTGAACTCAGGACCTTTGAAAGAGCAGGCAATGCTCTTAACCACTGAGCCATCTCTCCAGCCCCAAAATGAATGCTTCTTAAGAGAACAGTAACTCTTGACAGTAATTGTACATCTTCAGGAGAAAATATATCAACACAGAAAGGAGCAGCACGTGGCAGAATGAAGATTAGGGCTTTAGCACCTATCTTTTCACTTCCCTTGCCAACCTTTGGTAAGCATTTAACTAGCCAGGTTTTGGCTTCTTGTCTAAACCATCTACGACCCAAAGACTCATGAGCAGTCCGTGTGATGCACATGGAAAGAAGTGCATGCAAAGCCTCTGTCTGCTTTGAGGAACGTGGCTCCAGTGGTCCACTCTCCCTATTCTAACTCAACACTGGAATACCCAACAGTCACAGCTACAGGATGGAGTGTCTCAGTCCAAAATTAGCCACAGGACTACATACATAACACTGGTCCCATAAAACAGTAACGTTTACTGACATGGTACTTTATAGTTAGACAGAGATGTTAGTTTAACAACAAAATTATCTAACAATGCTCTCCTAAGAATTTAACTATATAGTTAAGGTCAACGCGATATTTCAAGACTGTGTGAGGTGAGGTGTGGTGGAACACCCCTGTAATCCCAACACTGGAGGAACTGAAGCAGGAACACTGAGACCAGCCGAGGACGCATGGTAAGACCTGACTCAAGCAAACAACAAAAAGATGGACTGAATCCCAGTGACAGTTCCATAGCTTCTCCAGGGAAACCATCAGTGGTGAGGTCATGACCTATGGAGGAGAAAGACAAAGGGGAAGCAACCAAAAAGGCCCACTGTGGACTTCCTTTCCAGGCTAGCATGAAGTAACAGGGGTCAAATTTACTCTCCTGCCTAAAACGACAAAAATGCAGAGTAAAATTTCAAGTTATTGGGTACAGGAAATGAAGGATAGGATTTCTGAGAAATTACAAGAAATGAAGTGAGCTCTCCTACCATGGCCCGCAAAGAGCTGTAAAATATGAGTAGGAAGAAGACAGAAAAAGGCAAATTATAAAGGGCCATACAGACGTCAGTAATGTCTCTCACTGCCTGGAGAATTTCCATGGTGAAGTGCAAAAACAAAAATAAAAAACAAACAAACAAAAATCCACAAACCCAGGCAGGATCTGGGGAGATCTCCCTGAGTTTTAAGAGATGGAGCTGTATGGCCAAGGAGACCAGAGAGGCAGGAATGCATGGGAGAGAACACCAGCGCACAGCTAGAGTGGACACAGTCCACAGCGCAGCTCTGCTTAGCACACACGGCTGGGGAAAAGCCACCTCCAAGTATTTAAGGAAGCACTGCCTAGAGTCATACAGAGCACTGAGCATTGCCTACTGCTCAGCAGCGAGAGCCAAAGACGCTTCATTTATGGGCCAATGGGTAGCGTTCCCTCAAGAATTTTCCTTCAGGAGTAGGTGAGGGTTAGTCCTAAACCAAGTGCTCTGCTGACCTTCACATGGTTTAAAAACAGACTAGAAAGAATGCAACTGTTTCCAAGTAACTTATCCCGTGGGGCAGGTGGAGGGGGGAGGACGTTGCTGGAGTATTTATAGGAACACCAAGTTTTCCTGGACGTAACAAATTAAAATTCACAACAATAAGGACCTACTAAAAAAAAAATCCCCCAACATACAAAGAAACACTGCTATTTTGCTATTCCTTTAAAGCAATTTTCTAGAAATTTTACTGACTCTTAAGTTGTCCTTAACAAACTCATCTTAATCGTGTTCACCTTACACGCTACTTTGAAAACCCCTGAAATAATAAAAACATTTCTAAGGCGAGCAACACCGTAATTAAAAGCACAAGCTTTACAGACAAAAAAACTAGAGTCTGAATTACTCCCAACTTCTTCCTAAATGCTTAGAAAAGCCACAGAACGTCCTTCGGTTTCAGCTGACTCATCTGAAAACAATATTGGCTTCTTGGGACTGTAATAAGAGACAGGCACAGGCTCACGCCTTTGATCCCGGCACTTGGGAGGCAGAGACAGGCAGATCTCTTGTGGGTTCAAGGCAGTCTGGTCTACATAAGTTCCAGGCCAGCCACATGTTCAGACAAACATCACTAAGGGTTTACCATGTGGCAGGGAGCACAGCAAGAGGCTCTAAAGACATGACCGAGAAGGGGCCTCGAAACACACTCTACACGGAACGCACATTAAAAGTTCATCTCAAGTACAAACTTCGTATTCCATCTCTTAGTTTCTAAGTAGGGCAATTATTTTAAGGTTCTCCTACAAAAATGAAAGGATCACTTATTTTTTTTTCTTTGAAAAAATAACCTAAGAAGTTGTCAGGTTCAACCCATTAAGGCGTGTCTGGGAAATACTGAGAATCTGAAAAACATGGTAAAACTTTAATTGAACAGCAATCTGCAATTAACATCACCTTTCAAAATTCTCAAATTAACAGAGCAAATTATAAAAAATGGACCAATCTGTGATGATAATTTTCTGTCAGAAAGGCTGGGACAAAAATCAAGATCAAGTTTGTATTTCATTTGCTCTTCCCCCTTAGATGATGACATGTGGCTTAAATATTAACCCCATTAATAAAATATTTGCATACCCATTTTGAATCTAACTTAGTCATACTTTTATAAATTCAGTTTATTAATTGCACTACAAAGCTGCTCACTCCATTCAAGGTCTTGCAAGTCCCTACCTCTCAAAGCTACAGCAGTGCCCGGGAGCTCGTGCCCGGGAGCTCGCTGTAACGACAGGTCTCACTCCCCACAACACTCTATTCTGATGGAGTCACAATTTGCATCTTAATAAAATCCCTCCAGGACGAATATGAACACTGATGCCTGAGTAGCAAAGCTGTAAACTGTGGTGGGTTTGGGGGTTTTATTTGTTTTGTTTTGTTCACTGTTACAAAAAAGTTGATTTGCTGTCAAATTGTGTGCCCTGCAATAACAATCCGGAGAAGTAAATGGAGTCAGTATGGCGGACTTCCTCCGTATACCACACACTTGACCTTACTTCTCAACTGGGACTTGTAGTCTGAGAAGTCTTGCGCTCTTCCTCTCCCTCCTAGGTAGACAGTTTTGTCAGCACATGGCTACTGTGACGAGCATCCTCTTTGAAGCTGAATAACAACACATATGGGATCAAGAGAACAGAGTTGCTCCATAAAATAAAAAAAAAAAAAATCAAAATGGGTTTATCTACAGTTGAATTTGAAACATTCCATTTGAAAAAAAACCTTCCAGAATGATTTTATTATAGTAAATTTCTGTGTATCACCTAACACATAGTTTTATTGTAGGTACCACATGTTTTAAAAAGAAATCCACATGGAACTTGGGGAGTACAGTATTATTATTATACAATAGTCACAGTGCCTATAAAATAGAACAAATCTTGTTCCTCTTTCATTTAAAAGAAAGATATGACAGACCTAAGTTGAAACTGATCACAGCGGGCAGGATGGCTGGGCACAGAGTCAAAGCAAGGTACAAAGGTCCAGTTTTCAAAATCCCTGCACACGCCGTCTTCATCTCTTGTCACTATGGCCACGGTGTTATGTCAAACATTTGAGCACGGCTGAAAAGTGCTGTTCCTTATAAGCAATTATGAAGAGCTTTGCAAAGAGAAGGTAAAAATTGTAACAACTGTTGACACCTTAAAATGGTCAAAATGGCCATGCTCTGGGTTGCAGTATAAGAGTTACCTGGCTGAATCGGAGCCAATGCACCCAACACGGAGAAAAGGATTGAAAGGGATTAAAGAGTTGCTAGGAGAAATTATCGAGGAGCCTACGAAGCAGTCCTGGAAGTTAAATATGTCCTCCAGCATCCCTGGCCTTTTATAAGATCCAATTATAGATCCGTCACACTTGCATTGAACTCCTCCTCGCTCCATTTTGCATTTTTGGCCTACATCTTCTCTTAGGATACAGAGTTCCACAAGAGCACGCACAACAAGGTGTTTAATGATTTTTTTTAATGGGCCTAAATATATTGATTTCCAGTTTTAGAGTACCGTTTACTCTAATATTTCAGCAAGTCATGAATAATTCACAATGCCCTATTTCTATTCATATCCCCAGCCAAAGCTCTCAAAACTGTGCACTTGGCTCTATTTTTTCACCTATCAGTCGCTTTTCAATCCACTTCTGGCTGGCTTCTGCTCCCTTCACTCACTCAAACGCCTCTTTGGCCATGAACAACCCTTCAGGTGACTAAATACAATGGTCACCCTCTTGTCGTTATTTTACCTGACGGCATCATTTCACAAACTTAACAAGCATTCTTTCCCTCCTAAGAGAACGCTACTCATTCTCTAGGCACTTTGCAACTCTCCAGCCCTGGTCTCTCTGCGAGGTTCTGACACTTCTATCTGACCGGCAGCTGTTGCACTACCATGGGAACAGATCCTGGAATCTCTTTGAACTTCGGGACTGTATCACCTCCATAATGCTAACTCACACCGTCACATACCCAGCCCAGATCCGCCTTCTGAGTCCAGAACTGAGTACAGCTGGCACCCATCGTGTCCATGGCCGCCTTCTGAGACCAGAACTGAGTACAGCTGGCACCCATCGTGTCCACGGCCGCCTTCTGAGACCAGAACTGAGTACAGCTGGCACCCATCGTGTCCACGGCCGCCTTCTGAGTCCAGAACTGAGTACAGCTGGCACCCATCATGCCCACGACACTCAACATGTGCAAACGTGAAGTCTTAGATCCTCCTGCTTCCCCTGCAGTGCATCCCATTCCCCTCTTGTTGCTTCTGCCAGAAACCAAACCCCTTTTCCCTCGCTGCTCACATTCAATCAGTCGCCAAGCCCTTTCATTTCTATCCTCCAAAGTATACGTCCTGCTTCCCCATCTCTGTTCTCACCCCCCTCTTCCTGCAGGCCTGAGGTGGCATTAGCTCCTGTCTTCCTGAATTCACCGATATTGTCCTCTAATTCCATCTACAAAGACAGAGTGATTTGTCAAAGGAGAAAATGATTGAACCCCTTCCTGTGGCTTCCCCGTGGGTCCTAAGATAATAGTCCCGAGACACCTAGCCTCCTCTCCAGACACGGACACCACTATCATTCCCTTGGTTCCCTAGGCACCAACCTTTTGGCTTCTCTCTACATGTTAGAGCTGCTAAGATCTAAGGTTTTCTCAGGTGTGGCACCTTTCCCATGTCATACCTTCCACCTGGAATATATATGTCTCTTTACTTTTATCTAACCCAGGGCGATCCAAAAGCAAACACCTCAGTATATGTGCACAATGCCTTATGAAGTAAAACTATTTTTATTCCTGTTTTGTCTCTACTATACTTATTTCAACATGACCCCAAGATATTATTTCTGTATATATATTTTTCTGTAGTGTATAAATGAGATTCAGAGAAGCCAAGTAATCTTAATCCAGAACATGGAGACTCAGCACCAAAGCTGGACTTCAGGGGCTAGCAGTGTAGCTCAGTGGTAAGGCACATGCTCGGCACCAAAATGCAAACAGCTAGACTCTAACTTTAGTCTTGTGGAGATGCTTGACTACCAAAGAGCATGACGACTAAGCCACGGATGGCGTAGTTATCCCTGCCACAGTTTACATCGTTACCTGGGTAAGTACTTTGTTCTCAGAAAACCAGGTCCAATGAGTCAAGAGAACAGCTTAGGGATGGGGCACTTAGATTACCAAGCACTGTAAAAATGTAAACAAAACCATGCATGAGGGAAGGGACCATTTAGGCCTTGCTCCATGCTAAGTCCCTAGCAAACTGAACAGTGTCTAGCATACAACCCATGTCCAATCAGTATTTGTTGACTATGTGAATGTTTATCTCACCTTTGCATATTAGTTTGAGAATGAAATCAACCACAACTACGCCTCCTATTCCTACTCAGACAAAAGTTTGCTATGCTAGCAATCACCCCCTCCGGTCCTCATAGGGGTGGGAGGGTGGAGCACTGGCCCTAGGTGCCTGCTGGCCAGGGTCCTCCCTCCTTCCCTGGGGCTCTAACAGAGGAAGTCCTTTCCACCCTCAGGCCTCACCTTCCATGAGGGCGAGGATGCTGCAGCACCTTCCGAGCTAGGCCCAGGTGACTCTCGGGTGTCCAAGAGCATGAAGCGGCCATAGCGCTTCAGAGGCCACTGGGAGACTTCTCCTGGGAGGCCGAGGCCCGAGCGTACATTTCCCGCCTCAGCCATGCCTGCCCCAGGGTCCTGGAAAGCCCGCCTCCACGTGACGCCTCACGACTATCGGCTGGCCAATCAGGAAGAGCGGCGGCTCAAGACCCACCCGAAAGAGGAGGATGCCTTTACCGGAAGTGTGGTCTTCACTGGTTTTTGTTTGTTTACTTTGGTTTTTGTTTTGACGTCGGGTACCCAAGCGAGATTGCTTGGAAGTGAGGCTGTTATGCCTACAATTTGGGAGATTTCAGCGCCAGCATTGGGAGACTTCACCTCCCTCAAGGCAGCCTTGAGGATTTCCCAAACTGGCAGACTTCCTGACCACTAAACCCTGGGATGAGGCTGACTATCTAGGGTGTCTCCGTCCTCACAGCAGTCTCTCAGATCATGCACCTCTTCACATCCGAACCTCAAATCCACCACAACCATTCAGGAACCATCGCTATTCCCTCACCATCCTGTGCCCCTGGACATATCCCCTCCTTTCTTCGCCTGAAGAGAGGAGTAGATGGGTAGGGGGCAGCCAGGCAGCAAAAGGTGTGCCTCCATCAAACTGCAAGCAAATGACGTTTCTGGGTGATTTATAGCCAGCAAAACATGCCCACGTCTGTTAGTTCATTTATCCTCCCGACAACCTTGTGTTGAGTTACAGAAACACAACAGGGATTTTTACCCGACAGCCACACCCAACCCCAGAGAACTGATGGTGGCAAAATAAGGTCCGGAGAGCAGACATTACGTTATCTATGGACAAAACCGGTGAACGGCGCTGCTAAAGCAGAACTATAGGCCCAGGAATCTCTTCATATGTCTGCTCTACTCACGAAGAATGTACGTGTTTATACAATCTGGGTCAAGCCAGGACAATGGATACAGAGAACGGAGACTACGTTAACCAAACACACAGTAAAAATAAACTGAAAACGTTATCGTTTTTAAAGTTGAGTTTTGTTTTCTTTCTGTTTTGAGACAGGCTCTCATTCTGTTGTAGCCTAATGCTGTCTCAAATGTGTGGTGAGCCTGCTTCAGCCTCCTGCATCTTGGGGTTATAGCTAGGAGCCATCAAACCTGGCTCCATGCAAACAGGTTTTAAATTGCACAGCAAATGTCTAGAGAATGGTTGGGAAGGCACCAACTAGCTACAATGTGCAAAAAACTCTGCTAGTCAGCACACCCGGTTACAGAAACAGTTCCCGGTTCTTAGGATGCACACCTAGCCTCTGGGCCCTCAGGGTCTAACAAGGAAGAATGGAGCAAGGTGCAGACAGTCATTCATCTAAGGTCATGTGCCGGGCGAATAGCAAAGCTTCCAAAGGGTGGGTTCCACAATGGCTCCCATTGTGTCAATCCGTTCACAAAGAATTTGATAAGGCTGGGTCACTCAGGAGCTTGACGGGCATAACTGACAGGAAATACTGTGTCATGATGTCACAAGTCTACAGAGAGGGAGCAGCGGCGGTGGCATTTGACTTAGAGCTGGAAGCGCTAAAGTTTCCTAAGAAATGATGCGGAACCTGGCCTCCCATGGTGGGGTGGAGGGGGCAGCTTTGCTGCTGGAAAGCAAGGTCATGTTCTACAATAGAAGGGAGCTGGGCAGAAGAGCACCCAACAGCCACAAAGCAGTGTGGGCCTTCCTTGGCAGGCGGTCAGGAGTGTGGGAAAATTGCATAAGCAAGTGATGCTACCTTAGAGGTGGTCCAGGCAGATTAATTTTGGGGCGGGGGGGGGGGATGAGATAAATTGGATTAAAGTCAAGGGGAATTTGCTATGTACCATTTCATTCACCCAGTAAAGCTCACTGAAAGGGTCAGGTTTCAGAAACGGCTTCCGAAGGTCCTGAAATGACACAGCCGTACTGTGCTTAATGTGGTAGTGAAGAGTCAAAAGCTCGGTTTGAATCTCGGGTCTATGGCTTGTCAGCTGTGTGACCTTGGGGAAATCACTCAACCTCTCTGTAAAGGAGGGCCATTAAACAACAGCCTTACGGGATCACGGCAAGATGAAATAGGAGCATATGGGAGGAAACACTTGGCAAACTGTGAAATGATACATGTGTTGATCCTTTCTGCTTCCAGGGTTAAAGTGACTTTCCATGGGCCGGCTACAGGCAGGGAGGATGGGAACAGGAGCCTGACATTGGGTCTCTGGGGCACTCACCTTCCAGGCTGGGGTTGCGGCTGCTGTCAGACACCCTTCAGAGAACAGATGGCGCTCACAGTTGGGACCCTGTCAGTGCCCAAGGACACCCAGAGTCCTGCTGAGTTCCCACCTGCAAGCTCCCTTCCTAGACAATACACCTGCATCTAGATTCTGGGGCCATCAGCATCTGCCAAGAGCAGGTCATGTCTGCAGAGGGAGATATATGATAAAGCCATAGCCTGATACATGGGAGCTTGCACAAACTTACACTATTAATGAGAATTCCTTGAACACCCAGGTGGCCTAAGCACTGGAGAGAGTAAAACCCACTAGGCGTCTACCTTCTTCTAAGGCTTGCACTAGTGTGGGGGGGGGGGTCAGCCCATCGAGCAAACCATTGCATCTCCTTAACAGCTATGTGTCTTCTTTTCTAAAGATACAAGTGAAATGTTTATTAAAGTACAATGAACCCTTCCGTTTGCCTTTCTGCACAGCCCTGACAGTCTTCCCCACTCTCCCTACATCTCCCGGGCCTGCCCCACATGCTGTCGCTCCCCAAAGACTTCACCGAAGTAGTAGGCACCGTCTACTCGGCTCAGTACTGGGATGAAAGGTGTAAGCCACCGCACTCGACAGCCAGCTGGGATCTCGAAGAATACTCCAAGGAGGATCAGAGGATCATGCTTGCTCCCTTTTCTTCTGGGGTCCCAGAGGAAGCTTCGCGACTTGAACATCTGACCCGCCTCCTGTCCCAAGGAAGGAACCAGAGATTACACCCACCCTGAGTCATCTTCCAGGAGTTACAGGTTACTGTAGCAGCCTCCATCTACCCACACCTTGAAGTGAAGTTACAAATTTGTATGCAATAACAATACTGTTAGAAATAGAGGCCCCAAGCCTGAATACAATAAACACGTGGGAATACGGAAAAATGAAAAAAAAAAAAGTACAATGGAAGTTTGTGTTTTGTGCTGTTCATTTTTATTTTTGAGATGGGGAGTCACTATGTAGCCCTGCCTGACATGGAATGCTCTATGTAGACCAGACTAGCCTGAAACTCTCACAGATCCCCCCGCCGCGTCTGTTTCCTGAGTGCTGGGATTAAAGGGGTGCACCACCACACCCAGCCGACTAGGTGAGTTTCAGCACCTATGTACATTCATGGAACTACCCAAAATAAGACATGAAACATGTCTGAGACCCTTACATTCCTTCCTCTTCCCAGTTAATGTCCACCTCACAACATAAACAACTGGTTTGGTCTATTTTATCACTATAGCTTGGCGTTCCTCCCCCTGGACTCCACAGACATGAAAGATGGTGAGCCCACTGTAACTACCATTTTCTTTTTTCTTTTTTTGAGACAGGAGCTCATGAAGCCCAGAGTGACCTCTACCAAAGATGACCTTGAACTTCTGCTCATACTACCCCCACCTCCCAAACGTTGGTATTACAGACACGCATTTCCAAGCCCCCTGACTTAGATCTGCTTCTTTTGTTCTTTGCAATTTCATTTTTAGGCTTTCTATCAACAACTTACTATTTTTTAGTACCAAACAGCATTCTATTGTATAAGTAACTCACAGTTTACCTTTTAAAAAAAAATGATTCCAGGGCTGTGGGGATTGAAGCCAGGGCCTCACACACGCTAGGGAAGCATCTACCGCGGACCTACATGCCTAGCCCGTGCTGTGACTATCTTCACCTGAACCCAGTTTTCCACTGGGTTTTGTTTTTGTTTTTATGAATGCCTCACACAAGTATTTTTTCCAGAATATGCTGCCATTATCCTAGTGATCTCTAAACATACAGTGAAGGATGATTGAGGAAGACAACCGTCATCAACATCACACCTCAGTATACATGTTCTCCCACACAAGTCTGCCCACACACATACATACTCACCCCCCCCCAAGAAATGATTCATTTCTCATGTAGATAGGGGTAAGTGACTGGTTCATCTTTGGGATGAACAAGTACCCACACCTAGAGCGTTTGACCTTGAGATAAGAGGATGAAAGAGGGATGGAGAGTAAGGGGCAGGCACATCCTGTGCGTTGTGGGAACAAGATGTGCTTTGACTTTTAGAGAGTAATAAGTTATTGATTATGTCCCAAGAATCCATTTGTCTCTTTTCCTCCTCTCTCCTTGGGTGGGATAATGCTGAGATTTGTGTAATGCCGTTTCCCAGCATTCCCTAGTGGGATTCAGCTCCAGCTGGGAACGATTCTTTTATGTCTAATTCCCTTCTTCCCTCCTTCTCAGTGTTTCCTAGGATCATCTCCAAAATAAATTATTTGTACTTGAATCCTTGTCCCAGGATCTGCTTCTGAAACTAAGATGGCAACAAACAAGACCGAAAGAACCTTAGATTTAGTTTTAAGACGACTGTAGAAAAGCGGATGGTACAAGAGCTATCCAGGAGAGGGGGCATCATTCTCAATCCGAAGACCCTCCCATGCCTAAGTAACAGCAGAATTTCTGACCTAAAGTACTGAATGACAGGTGACTGTTGGCTAACACATCACCCTGCTGGACAAACTCATTCCGGTGTAATAAACACATAACCTCCACCCCCCAGACAGGGCACCATTGACAGACTAGAGTTTGAGTTGGTAAACCAATGATTTTATTGTATCTTCTTGCAGAGCATGGATGAGGGGCTATTTACAGAGACGTGGGTGATCCCAAAGCATCCACACCACTGAAAAGTTTCAGCCCATGATGGATGAAAATTTCCCACAGCTGAATGGATGGAGCCCCATTCTTTACCTTTTCACAATCTGTAGATTCTAGCATCCCCACACTCCCAGTCCATGGGACCATGAGCAATCAGAGCAGAATTACCAGCAGTTATCTGGGAGGTGCAGAAGGGAAGTGTCTGAGATAGCAGGTGAGAGTCTAATATCCCATCCTGCTCCTCCTTTTATGAGGGGATCTCAGCAATCTACAGGCCCCATTTCCAGGGCTGCCTGCAGAAGGTCACAGCTACTCTGATGAAGAGAATGATTATATGACTTTGGAGGCTAGCTCTCTACAGTACCTCCTCTTCTGAGTTGGTTACCAGACAGAAAAAAATAAATCCCACAGATATAAAGAAAAAAGTATTTATTTCATTAAACACTGTTTTCAATCCTTTCTGTGTGCAACTATTTTCCAGGTGATATTTGATACAGAGAGGTGCTGGTTGCTTGAGAACTTGGCATGATTGTCCAAGGTGCACTGCAAAACTGTTTGTAGAGGAATGCATGTGGGTTTAGTGGAGTGCTTGCCTAGCATGCTTGAAGCCTTAGGTTGAAGCCCTAGCCCTGCAAAAGTTGAGTGGACATGGTGGCACAGGCTGTAATTTCAACACTCAGGAGGTAGAGGCTAAGGTTATATTTGATTACATGGTGAGATCTGAAGTCAAGCCTATACACAAGACCTTACAAAAGAAAGGAAAAAGGGAAGAGTGGGCCTGGGTCTGGCGAACTCTACAGGAGCAGGACTGAGCCAGTGACTTAGGCTGGAGCAGGCCTGAGACAGCAAGCTCCATGGGAGCGGGAGGGGATCCAGACTAGGGACATTTGTGGAGGCAGGACTAAGCTGGTGACCTGGGCCAGAGGAGACCTGGGACATTGAACTCCACAGGAGCAGGTACAGGGGAACAACTGCTGAGTGAGTGGGCCAGAGCCAGAGACTGCTGCTGGCCAGGCGTGAATCTGAGACCTTTGAGAGAATAGACCTGAGCCAGGACCCCTGTGGGTCTAGGCGTGAGTCTGGGCCCTCTGAGGGAATAGACCTGAGCCAGGTCCTCTGCAGGTCTGGGCATACCCAAGTCTGGGACCTCCAAGGGAGAAAATCAGAGAGTCAGAAACCTCCACAGGAGCAGATCCAGACCAGGGACATCTACAGAAACAGGTCTGAGCCAGCAACCTAGACCAGAGCAGGCCTGAAACAGCAAACTCCATGGGAGCGGAGCAAACCCAGGGAGCACTGAACTCAAGAAATTGATCATCAAAAGAATAAATAATCCAATAAAAAATGGGGTACAGACCTAAACAGAGAACTCTCAACAGAGGAATCTAAAATGACTGAAAGACACTTTAGGAAATGCTCAACATCCTTAGCCATCAGAGAAATGCAAATCAAAACAACTCTGAGATTCCATTTTATACCAATAAGAATGGCCAAGATCAAAAACACTGATGACAACTTATGCTGGATAGGTTGCGGGGTAAAGGGAACACTCCTGCATTGCTGGTGGGAATACAAGCTGGTACAGCCCCTTTGGATATCAGTATGGTGATTACTCAGAAAATTAGGAAATGACCTTCCTCAAGACCCAGCAATACCACTTTTGGGTATACATCCAAAGGATGCTCAACCATGCCACAAGGACATGTGCTCAATTATGTTCATAGCAGCATTGTTTGTCATAGTTGGAACCTGGAAACAACCTAAATGTCCCTTGGCCAAAGAATGGATAAGGAAAATGTGGTACATTTACACAATGGAGTACTACACAGCAAATAAATAAATAAATAATCACATCTTGAAATTTGCAGGAGAATGGATGAAGCTAGAAAACATCATTTTGAGTGAGGTAGCCTAGACCCAGAAAGACAATTATCAATGTGGTTTTTAAACATACAGCAAAGAAAATCAGCCTACAAATCACAATCCCAGAGAACCTAGACAATAATGAGGACTCTAAGAGAGACATACATGGATCTAATCTACATGGGAAGTAGAAAAAGACAAGATCTCCTGAGTAAATTGGGAGCATGGGAACCTTGGAAGAGGATTGAAGGGGAGGGGAGAGGCAGGGAAGGGTGCAGAGAAAAATGTAGAGCTCAATAAAAATCAATTAAAAATATAAAAAGGAAGGAAGGGAAGAAGGAGAAATAGTTTTAGAATCTGATCATGTCCTTCTTAAAACAGACCAGGAACTCTATACATCCCTTCTCCCTAGGATATTAAGTTGGCAAAGGAAAAGATGCCTTCAGTGTCCTCAGGTCCCTGGCACTGCAGGATGACAGATATGTGCACTTTTGCTCTGCCTGCTGAGGCCCTCGGCTGCAACACACAGAGTCTCTGAGAAGAGCAGGGCACTGTCCATGGCAGTGGGGGTTTTCCAGAACATCCCTGTTCTCATCAATATAGCCAGATGATGTGTCTCCATAATGT
The DNA here is from genome assembly GCF_000317375.1 of Microtus ochrogaster. Taxonomy (NCBI): domain Eukaryota; kingdom Metazoa; phylum Chordata; class Mammalia; order Rodentia; family Cricetidae; genus Microtus; species Microtus ochrogaster. Next base: position 1,609,712 of record NW_004949147.1, read on the forward strand.
CAGAGCCCTGGCGGCTGTGTGTGGAGGGGATGCTCCTGTGGAACTTCACGTTCACAGTTAGAGAGCAATTATGTTCATTTCTACGCTGTCCTTCATCGGCAAATGCTGGCTGTCCTGTTGCAGGTAATTGAGAGGACTTCAGTGTGACACAGACAATCCCGACTTGTTCTCAGGCTGCTGCTCATTGGCACAACATGGAAAGAGATCAAGACTGACGTCTCCCATTCACTAAAGCCCCGAGAATAGCAGGCTAGTTAGTTTGCCAGCTGGCAAATCTGGGAGCATGCTTCGCAAAGAGAAGCTGAAAACAAACCCTACAGAAAACTACAAACCCACACCTTGAAATGGACTGTTTTGTTCATATGGGAATCAGAGTTCCTGGCGTGGTTTTCCTCTTAGTGAAGGGATGTAGATATGAATATGGAAGAAATGGATGATTTAAGACACTTTGCACAAACAAAGGGCAAACCTGGGGAAAACTCCTTTCCTATCCAATACCCAGAAGTAGTAGAGCAAACGGGAAAGTCGAAATTTAACATCTTAAAAATCTTATCCTGTATGTTGTTCCATTTGGGACATTTCTAACTGTGACACCTGCAACCACACTGCCAAGCCGAGGAGTGTAGACCCCTCTAGAAAGCTATTCCAATTTAATGCATTGCTTATTCCATGCTCTTTCCTTCCCCGGAGAAATCATTTTACCCACCTCTGTAGACAGGGATGGTGAGATCAGAGACAGATGAAACCATCATGAAGAAAATCTTTATGTTGAACAGTGACTCAGCAAGAGCCTTCTGAGCTTCATCGTTGAGATAATTTGAATAATTCAGCCGGCAGCCAGCGAAGGCACACCTGCAGCAGATGTTAGGTTAGGACTGGAGGAAGCTGGGAGGTCAGCTGTAGGCGGACCTCTGGGAATGGCAGGGATACTTGCACTGTTCACCTGCATGCAACACTTTATCTTGGAGGGCATCGCAATATACTTTAGAATGAAAATCCCTTTTTTGAGAAAATTCTCTCTATATATTTTAATATATTTTAAAATGATATTTTACTTATTAATACACATATGTACCACAGTGTGCATTTGGAGGTCAGAGGACAATTTGCCCAGTATATTATAATTGTAATCCTTAAAATAATGATTCTCGTGCTGTGTGAATTTTATCACAAGAATTAAGGGTCCATTCTTCTGCTCTCTCCACTTAATAAGTCCTCTACAGCCACCCTGGGGGCACGGAGTTTCAGAGCTTACAGGAGACAGGGTGAGCTTCAAGCCAATGATATTTTACTCAAATGAAGAAGATGGCACTTTTGAGGATGACACCCAAGGTTAATTTTTTGGCCTCTTTACTCAGGTGCACAGGAAAAAACACACATATGCACACACACACACACACACACACACACACACACACAAAGATATTAATAAAATATAAGATGCTTTAAAAATACATGTACAGACTTTTCTTGTCACCGTTCCATAAACAACACAGAAGCAGAACTATTTACATTGCATTAGGTATAAGTCACCTATGGATGGTTTAAAGCAGCAGGGAGGATTTGCATATGCGAATGCTTCAGCAGTTTATCTAAGGGGCTGAGCAGCTGGAAGTTGACATCTGGGTCTCAGTGACTCTCCTCAGCACGGGACTTGTACACAGTCCCTGAAATCTGCCAAATGCCAGACCATCTTTTTATACCCACGCCAGTTTGCTATCCCGATGGACTATTAAAAGCTATTTATTCTACTTCTAGACCAAAAGACCCTTACCAGAAAGGATGCCTGGGACATCTTGTGTCCCACGACACATGGCCAGATCTGTCGGGATCCCCACTGGGTTCTAGCTGAAACCTGTTCCATCTGCCTATGTCACCCTGTCCAGAGGAGTGGGTTCATGTGAAGGGTAATGCTAGGCTTCCTCATCAGCTGGACCCTCTGGGGTTGAGAGGCATGGGAAAGGGACATTAAATGGAGAGGAGAGAGCAGGGCCTGCCAACAGTCAGGTTCTGCTGGAGAAATCAAGAACTGAGCCTGAGCTGGGCGGTGGTGGCGCACGCCTTTAATCCCAGCACTCGGGAGGCAGAGGCAGGCAGATCTCTGTGAGTTCAAGGCAGCCTGGTCTACAAGAGCTAGTTCCAGGACAGGCTCCAAAGTCACAGAGAAACCCTGTCTCGAAAAACAAACAAACAAACGAAAGAAAGTCTACATCCATCACTTTTATCTTATTTGAAATTGCTACTCAACACTTGTCCACAGTATGGAAAACTCCACGTTCCCGTAACCTCGTTACAGTAATGACCTGTGATGGTTGGAATGAGAATGCCCCGAAGGCTCACATTGGACTGCTTAGTCACCAGTTAGTGGGACTGTTTGGGAAGAATTAGGAAGTGTGGCCTTGTTGGAGTAGATGTGAAACTAGGAGTGGTCTTTGAGCTTTCAAAAGTTCGTGCCAGGCCCAGTGTCTGTCTCTCTGTCCATCTGTCTGTCTCTCCACCTGTCGCCTACAGGTCATGATGAAAAGCTTTCAGATACTGCTTCCTGCCATGATGATAACCCTCTCAAATTGTAAGCAAACCCACAATAAAATGCTTCCTTTTATAAGAGTTACCCTTGATCATGGTGTCTCTTCACAGCAATAGAACAGTACCTAAGAAACGGCCCATTATTATTTCTGACGTATATTCTCTTAATCATTATCTCTCTCGCTAATCATCACTTTATAGGTACACTGTTTTGTCGTTCCCCCCACCATGTGAATTACTTATTCGTCTCCTTTGCTCATTTTCTATTGGTTGTTACTTGCGTAGAGCAGCTTTTCATACATTCTAGATACTATTTTAATACCTATTAATTATATTACAAATATTTTCTCATTTTTCTGGTACTTAGATTTTTCAAATAGCTCTTTTCCTTTGGCAGTTGTATACAGGTGTACAATACCTTCCTTCTATCTCCTCCTAACTCTCCCCTCCTCCTCCAGACATGTGCTCAATGTCCCTTTTCCACCTTCATGTTTCTTTATTTTAACACACTCAGACCAGTAAGTGCTGTCTGTGTTCACAGATCCTGCTGGCTTGCTCATATGCAGACACGCAGAGCTGGGGTGAGTTCAAGACTGTGACAGCCATGACCTGTCCAGAAGACAGCATTTCAGAACTCCTACCCACCCTCTGCCTCTATGTTCTTCTCAGGTATATTTTATTTTTATTTTGATCAACTTTTTCTCTTTACTGTGATTTTTTGTATGTGTGCACATGAGGAGGAGTGTGTGTGTGTGTGTGTGTGTGTGTGTGTGTGTGCGCACATGCGTGCACTTGTGCATGGGTACAGAGGGTAGATATTTTCCTCTATCAATGTCCACCATGTTCTTTGAGGCAGAGTCTTTTAATGAACTGGAGCTCACATTTTTTGGCTAGGCTGGCAACTGGCAAGCTTCAGCAATCCTATGTCTGGCCCCCTTAGTGCTGGGTTGCAGGTGTGCATAGTACCATGTGTCCATTGCATGGGTGCTGGATATCTATCTGAACTCTAGTCCTCTTGATTGTGCAGCAAGCTCTCTTAACTGTTGAGACATCTCTCTAGCTCCTGCCATGGTTTTTTAAAAACTGTCTTAGGAAATCTCTCCTGTGGAAGTTTGTCATGCCATTGACTTATTTTCCTTTTTCATAGCCTTACATTTCAGTTTTACATCTAAGTCTTTATTACAGTTGGAATTTATTTTCAAACACAGTACGAGACAGAGCTGTTTTCTGGCCAGCAAGCAATGAGAAGAAGCTTTTCTTTGCATTAAAAAAAAAAAAAAGCTTCTTGGGTGACAACTTGGCATTCTGCTTAATTACATTTTAGTCCTTGAAATGGCAGAGTGGTAGAAAAAGAAAGAAAAGAAGCCAGGGATGTAGAGAAATTTCACATTTCATCAAATGTAAAGACCTTATTTGGGCAAGGCAAAGCAATCATATAAAAACCACTTGGAAAGTTTGCCACGGGTCTCGGCTGTCCACAGGTGGCACATTAGTGAGTGTTTTTGGATTCCCTTGTGTCCATTAGCCAGCTGAAAGAGGCTCTGGGAAATTACCAAAACTACAGAAAAAGAAAAAGAAATACCTTCAGTCGGAGTCAAACGTAATGAGAAAAGGTTTGTGGTAAGAAACTACATTTCAAAGTCCAAGTTCCAGCCGTGGGGAGGTTCTGCTGCTCGGAATAGCTGCTTGGCCCATAGTCTTTTACTACGGGCTGAGACCCCACTCTGTTCCAAGGCCCATCCTGGGAGAATGGGAGCTGCATAGATGAGTCTCTCTCCTTGCCTGCTTCCTTCTAGGCAAAAAGACGTAAGGAAACAAATCTCTTTTCTCTCGGATAAATATGGAAGTGGTCATAACATGTCTTTCAGAGCTGGAGAAATAAGTAAATGATTGGCAGGGGATGGTCTAGGAGTTGTTCCTGGAGAAGCCAGCATTTGAAGTCAGAAGGGGACGAGACAGATGAGGCAGTGGGTACGGGTGCCTTCAGAGGACATTTCAGCCAGAGGGAGCTGAGAAACGGGACACATGAGAGACTGGCGACCCCAGGGGTGGTGAGGGAAGCCCTCCTCACATTAGCATCTCCTGATATTCTCTCATTGCTCGTCTGTTGCTGCGACAAAACCCTCCAACTGAAAGTGACTTGAGAAGGAAAGGATTTATCTGAATTATGACGAGGGAAGTCAGGACAGGAACTCGAGGCAGGAACTGTTGTGGAACACTGCTTATGTTGAGGTTCCCTCTTGCCATGTGACTCTAGGTTATGCCAGATTGACGACACAATAACAAACACACTCTTCAGTTTGAATTTGTCTTAGTTTTGAAAAGGAATCACACTTTTGACAAAGAAGACAAATTCAGGTTGAAATCTATCATCTTTTACATATGTACCTCAGTGGCTTTTATTCATTTGATTAACAATTTTTGTTAACCATTCACCGTGCCAGAAGCTAGAGATACCGAAGGAGCTTCTGTGCAAAGACAGTCAGAAGCACAGGGGTTTTGCCTGGAAAAATCAAGGAAGAGATACGAACAGAGACTTGATAGGAAAACAAGCTTGCCAGGGAGAGACATAGGAAGGACCCTTGTCCAGCCAGTGGCTGTGGGATGCTACAGAAGTGTCGCCCCGCCCCTTCAACCTGAGACCAGTTCAGCTACAATCATAGCAAGGCCAGCCTTTAAAGGATGGTGGCTGCCAATTGGACTCCTCCTCAGTGGATGGCCTATAAAGTAGCCAGACACGTAGGGGTTTTACCCAATATAGGAGGCATTGGTAAATAGATTGGCCAATTGGAATGGGTCCCTCAAGAATTTAGAGAATGAAAATTGGATGCTCTACTCTTCGAGTAGAAGGGTGACAAAGCCAACATTCAGAAAGAAGCTGATTTCGATGCTGGTGCCTAGGATTCTCTTGAGGCCTGAACAGTTTTGTGACACAGGAATCCTGTCTCTGCATGTTCCTCCTACAAAAGTCTCCTTTCCTCACCAGTGGCCAAGCCCTGCACCTCTTATCACACAGGTATACAGCGTGCGTGGAACAGAGACTTGAGCAGCTTCTGACTTCAGGTCATTTGCAGACATTTGGGGCAGTTCAAGGTTAAGTGTAAGCTAGTCAAAAGAGTTAACATTGACAGAGCCATTAGTATAGACCAGGAGCCATTCTACCCCAACTGCTTCACAAGTACAAACCTGGCTCGTCTTCAAAAGAGTCCCCATGAGGTATTATCAGGCCCACATTAGCATTAGGGAAACCCAGGTCCAGAGAAGTGAAAGGGTGTCCATTTGCACAGCTGGAAAGTGAGAAAGGATTTGAACTCCATTTGATTCTAGGCTCCTCAAGCTCAGCCCGTTTCCTTCGGAAAGGTCAGAGATGATGCTATGGAACTGGGGAGATGGCCGAGTTGATAAAACATGCTTTGCAAGCATAAGGACCTGAATGGGGTTGTCTGAAACCCAAGTGTGGGGAAAAACCCCAACAACCCAGGCGTGGTGACTGCACTAGACTGGGGAAGCAGAAAATGGAACTTGCTGGCTGACCAGCATCTATCTGGGGAGCTCCAGCCGACAAGAGAACAAAAAAGCTGAGGTTGTCTCTGGCGTCCACCCATATGAACACCCACACACTTGTGCACCTGCGTACTAACACACGCATATGTATAACACACACACACACACACATGCGCGCGCGCGCACGCACGCACGCACGCACGTACGTAAGCACAGATGCTATTGTGGAAGTAGGCGGGGGACAGACTGTGAAAGCCCTCATATGCTTTCCTAAGGAATCTGCACAGCTAACAGGACAGTCCCTCATTTATCTACTGAACATACGGTATTTCTGTTTGAAGATCTCATTGAGATACAGGACTCTGCTTCTAGAACCACTGGAAGGGCGGCAATTGGAGAACCCTGAGACAGGGAGTGGGTGACTTGGGTGACTCAGTCTGATTTGCCTTTCAGAAAGATCCTGCTGACAGCGGTGAGGACAGTGAGCTGGCCCTCCTGCCCTTAGAGGCAGGCCGCTAGAGTGGCCCAGGTGAGAGGTTGATATGGGAGGTAGAGAAGGGAGGAGAGCAGGCTGTAAGATGTATTTAGGAGAGAGGATCAGCAGAACTGAATAGACTGGATGTGGAGGAAGAAGGTAGGGATCTTAGGCAGCTTGGACCTGCGCACTCCTCTGCACACTCGAGGGCACACCTCATACCCATCTGTTGGCACATACGTGCTCACACAGAGGGAGAGTTGGAAACTGACGGGAGTGCACGTCTTCAGGCCAGCAAACCTGTTTCCACCCTAGGGGAAGTCACTCACGGTCGCATTCGCCAATGTTCTCCTCCTATTCTCTACCAGAGACAGTTTGATCCAAGCAGCTCTTAGCCCAGGGTGTGCTGCCCTACTCCACACACGTCCTAGGCTGAACTCACAGTCCTCCAGTCCCCACCTTCAGAGGGCTGGAATTCCAGACATGCACCACCACACCCTGCCAGACAGGTTTAATTGTTACAGTGACCGGGCCTGCTATTGACCTTTACCGCTCAGGGACCAGAGATGCTAAACATTATTCAATTTTCAAAAATGTTCTGCTTCCAATACTAATAACATCACTTCTGAGAAATACTGGTTGAACTTTATAGTTGAAAATCCTGGGTTTGAACCCAGCTGGGGCAAGGTGGTGTCTCTGAGCCTTAGTTTCATTCACTTGTAAGAAGTATCTGCCTTCTTTTTAAGCAAAACAACTGTATGTGTGTCTGTCTGTCTGTCTACGTGTGTGTGTCTGTGTGTCTATGTGCATGTGTCTGTGTCTCTGTGTGTCTACATACCTGTGTGTGTGTCTCTGTGTGTATGTCTGTGTCTCTGTGTTTGTCTCTGTGCATGTGTGTCTGTGTCTATGTGCGTGTATTTGCGTGTGTCTCTGTGTGTATGTCTGTGTCTCTGTGTTTGTCTCTGTGCATGTGTGTCTGTGTCTATGTGCATGTGTGTGTATTTGTGTGTGTCTCTGTGTATCTGTATGTCTAGTACATGTGTGTGTGTGTGTTTGTGTGTGTCTGTATGTCCATGTCTCTGCATGTGTGTGTCTACGTGCATGTGTGTGTATTTGTGTGTGTCATCATATGCTCCATGCATATGATGGTGGCCAGAGGACAACCTCTGGTTTTGATCCTCACCTTTCACAATGTTCAAGACAGCCTCTTGTCTTCTGCCTGGGAACTTCAGGGACTCTCCTCCTAGGAGTGCTGGATTACAGCTCTGAGAGCCAGCTTTACATTGGTCCTGAGAATTCACTCACTGAGCTCTGTCCCTAACCCTGTTATCTGACGTTTTAGTCAGGGTTACTGTTGAGGTGACGAAGCACCCTGCTGCAAGATGGGAAGGAAAGGGTTTATTTTATTACAGTTCCGTATTGTAGTTCATCATCAGAGTCACTCAGGGCAGGAACTTAAACAGAACAAGAGGAAGTAGCTGATGCAGAAGCCATGGAGGAAGGCTGCTTACTGGCTTGTTCAATCAGGTTTCTTACAGCACTCAGGACCACCAGCCCAGAGTATCCCCACCCACAATGGGCTGGGCCTGCTCCCATCAATCTACTAACAAGAAAGTGCCCTCCAGGCCTACCTACAGCCCTATCTTATGGAGGCACTTCCCAGCTGAGGTTCCCTTCTCTCAGATGACACTAGCTTGTGTTAAGTTGACGTAGGAACCAGCTGGCACATCTGCCTTCTTGCACGGATTCAGCAAGGTCGTACAGTGCCTGGCATACACGGGGTGGGTTTTAGATGGAGACTGTGGTTCTAGAGGACACAGATGGATTGCTGGGGAATAAAGAGTCATCAGATGCCATGGACACACAGTGGAGAAGCAACAGCATGGCAGGGTCTCTGAGGAGGAGCTTTCACCGTAGGAGCCTACAGTCAGGGGGCTGGGAGCGGGTGGAGAGAAGGATGTACGTGTTGGTGTAAAGCCTCCTTCCTAGCTGAGCTGGGATCCGAACTCAGACGACTTTGCCGTAGGAGCCATCTCCCAGTCCTACTGCCTTCTGGCTAGGACTCAGGAGGCGGCTCAGTGCCTGATGCAGACGGGGGTTCATGGTAAGAATAGCTTCCTCCCTGTTAGCAGCAATGTCTTTTCTAGGCTTCCTTTTATGGGTCGTGAACCAGTGTGCTAATTTCCGAGAAACAAATGGTGTTCCCACCCTCTCATGATCCCCGGCGCAAGTCTAGCCTGGGCAGTCCACTTGAGGGCTGTGTGACTGACAGCAAACTGTCCCTCGAAATAACTCATGAACAGCTTGTAGAGGTTGGGCTGTCAGAAACTCCAGCTCAGAAAGAGCTGTTGCCAGCATTAGTGGCTGTCAGCTTGTTATATATAGAGACAGGGGCAGTGTGGATGAGTGGATGGTTCAAGCCCAGCACGGGGGTGAGACTGTGGAGAAGCCAGTGGCTCCTTCCATATGCCAGAAAGCAGAGCTGCTGATCATCCTTCGAAGGCATTTACAAGCTCCTTAGTTGCTTGAGTTTTTTCCATGGTCTCTTGAGATAATGATACGCAGTCCTCGGCATCAGTTAACTCCCCACTCTGTGTGAAACCCTGAGCTAGATACCTTATTTACACGCCTTCTGAGCTATAGTTTAAGTGTGGTTTTTCTTGAGGGTTCACACGTGGGCAGTTTGATCTTCCAAGTGGTGGTGCAGAGGTGATATATTCTTGTAAGAGGTACATTCTAATGGGACGGGGTTAGGTCATTGAGGCTGCGTCCTCAAAGGGATGCAGGTGTTTTTCTTGGGCCCTCAGCTAGCTTCTGAGCTCATGAGTTGCTAGGAAAGACTGGGTCTGATCTCTGCTCCTTTTTTGTCTTATAACCCCCCTCTGATGTCCTCCAGCTACGATTCCATCCCTCTCATATGATACACCCAAGGAAACCCTCACCAGAAACTAACAAAGGCCACTGGATGTTAGATTTATTCCCTTAAAATACAAGCTAGAAGCCGGGCGATGGTGGCGCACGCCTTTAATCCCAGCACTCGGGAGGCAGAGGCAGGCGGATCTCTGTGAGTTCGAGACCAGCCTGGTCTACAGA
>NW_004949147.1:1619424-1645457 GCF_000317375.1 Microtus ochrogaster
TATTTTGATATAACAGTGAAAAACAGATTAATATACTTTTAAGTTTTCACAACTGATTTTAGAGGCAATTCTGAGTTCATTTTATAGACAAGAACATGGAAGGCTGGCAAGGTAGCTCTACATACAACCAAGCTCGTTTTGATACTAGTTTGTCTTGTCCCCAGTGAAGTAAAACTTCTCTTAATGTCACAAAGGACTAGGGAGGCTTTGGGTGGATTTTATTTTTACTTTCTTGAGCCCATGCTTCTGTTAGTATTTGTTAATGATGGCCCTGCTCTCCCTTGAACCTCTGTCTCTGGTGGTAGAACCTACATTCTGGCATGCTGATGGGCTACAGATTTATGGGATACTCTGAGCTGATGGTGACTAAGTAATGGGCTGTGCCCATGGCTCAAGTCACCAGTACAGTGCAATGGCAAGTGATACCTCCCACAGATTTGTAACTGTACTATATTATTCATTAAATATTTTTATATCAGCCCTAGTTGATTATGAGTTTGAAGCTGACTTCAGAATGTTGGCTTTGTTCTACATATTACTAGTACGATAAGGACTAGCAAAAGCACTTTTTACTTCTTTCTTTCCTTGTTTGTTTTTCTGAGTGTGAACATAGGATACCACAGCACAGAAATCTGAGGACAACTGTGTGTGTGTGGGGGGGGGAGGCAGCTCTCTCCCTCTATCATATACACGATAGGGATCAAACTTAGGTCATCAGCCTTGGTGGCCAGCACCCTGAGTGGGCTGTGCCTGGACTGAGATTAATCATGATGATGAGTCAGAAGTGGAGATGAGACATGATATGGCCAAGGAGGCTCAAGCATCAGGAGCTGGTGCTTATTAAGACAGGGTCAGTATGGCATAGATGGGCGCTTGGCACCGCTACTGCCCTGCTGTCGCCATGCAGGGAACCAGCCTCGGAGGGCAAGCTGGGGCCACCGAGGGAGGGCAGAAAGCAGCACCCTCAGGTCCCTGAAGGCCACTTCTGAAGAGAATTGGCCCTAAGCTCATCTCACCTCTGGCCTTTTCAGTTACAGGAGCCAAAAAACTACTCCCTTATTTTTTGAAAGAGTTCAAACTAAGCTTTCCATTTCTCGAACTGAAATCCTAAGGGACAGATTACTAAAACAGGTTTAGAAAAATAAAGTCCATCACCCATGATTCTGCTAACTGGTTTTGTTAGTGTTTTAATGTGTTTTTCCAACCTTCGCTTTCCACTGCAGCAATAGGGGTTTCTCACGGTTGAGATGAGATGGTTTGTAAAATTCTGCGCGTAGTTCAGTAACGTTAGGGATAGACACATTGCTGTGGGCCACCACAACTTTTCCATCCTGCAGAGTGGAAGCTCTACACCAGTTAGACACTCCCACTTCTCCTGGCTCTATGAACCATTTTAATGGTATTATGTTGCATACAGCTTCATTGACAGTCATTCCCAGTCAGGCATTGTGGCTTGTTCCTTTAATCCCAGCATTTGGAAGGCAGAGGCAGGCTAGTCTTTGTGAGTCAATCTGGTCTACATGGAATTCCAGGACAGCCAGAGTTATGTAGAGAGAGACCTTACCAAAAAAAGAAAGAAAGAAAAGAAAAAAAGGAAAAATGAAAGAAAGCCATTGCTTCTCCTCCCTGTCTTTGTTACTGTTCTTGTTTCCATGATAAAATACCCTCTTTACAAAAGCTGTGTAAGGAAGGACTTATTTCGGCTTACAGTTTGAAGGTAGAGTCCCTCATGACCGGGAGGGCACAGCCGGTCACATTGCATCTGCAGCCTGGATGCTGAGAGAGATCGATGCTGATGCTCAGCTCCTTTTCTCCTTTTTGTTCAGTTCAGGACCCCAGGACACAGGCTGCCACCCGTATTCAAGATGGGTCCCCCCTTTTCTTTCCAGCCACACCCTCATAGACACACCCAAAGATGTGTTTCCAGGGCAATTGTAAATCTGATCAAATTGACCAGATGAATCATCACACCTCCTCCGCTGGGTACCTTAGGCTGTACGAAGACTTTTTCATTGCCTCCTGTGCTTCAGCTGAGCATCCCACAGGTAGCACTGGCCTGAGGCAAATTTTATGATAATTTCTTGGTTTGAGTTTCTGGATATTAAGGAGAATAAATTCATTCAAGGCACAAGCCCAGTGTCAGACACAGACAGTTACACATTCTCAGGGGATGGTTCTCCCATGCAAGCAAAGACGGCTTCCTTGATCCTGTCCTTTGTGGGAGGTTGGGGTGGAGAACACTAGTCTACTGTGTATATGCCATCAATGACACAATCATCTGCGCTCAGCACTCACCGGGATCACACAAATGAACAGCGCCCCACTGTGACCACCTGTGACTGGCTCTGAGGGCTTTCACTGTGAGAGAGAGAGACGAGCTGGAAGTTGTGGGAGTAGTGAAGGATTCTAGAGGCAGTTCTGAGCCAGGGATGAATGAGCTCCACAGAGGAACTTCTACTGTGTTCCTTCCCTCGCTGTCTCTCTTCACTTTCTCTACCCTACTGCAGTTTGGGAACACCATCAAATACACGGCTCATTCACACAAGAAAGCTGTGCCAAAGCAATCCAAGGAGACAGATCCTGTCATCTGCTAATCCGAGGGCAGTTGTGGTACACAGTTAGAGGTACACAGGGTGGTGATACCAGCTGTTACATTATCACAATAATTAAGCTCTTACCTATCCGCTGGGTTGGGAGACAGAGGAGATGCTTTGCTATTCGACAGCTCTAGCATCTGAAAGCTACAGGGCCAGTGGTAACCATAGGGACGGCTGAGTTAGTTGTCTATTGTCACCTATCATAGAAACCTAGAAGGAAAAAAAGTAGCAAGCTTTTATATCAGCCTAGTATCACATCGGGACACACTGTGAAAGTCACGGGGCCTGCATAACGATGTTCAAAGTTATTCTCATCTTCGGTAGCTGGAGGACAAATTGTGCTCAAAAATCAGGCCAAACTTTGATTGCAAGAGTGGCAAAATTACCAAGGAAGATGAGGACTGGGTATGACTCAGAAGAAGAGAGTACTCGCCTGTGTGAGGACCTACGTTCAGTTCAGTCTAAGCAAAAAAAAAAAAAAAAAAGGAGCCAAGGATGTATAGGACGTATAGGATGAATAAGGATGTATAGTCTTAACAAGTTCCCTAAGCGCCAAAGTGAGGGTCCTGGTAAGGTGAGATCAGGACCTGGCAGGGGATGAAGCTTTTTTTTAAGTGGATGCCTTTAAGACCCTGTAACCAGGCTGGAGGGGTGGCTCAGTAGTTAAGAGCACTGGCTGTTTTTGCCAAGGACCCCGGTTCAGTTTCCAGCACCCACATGTTGGCTCATAGCCATCTGTAACTCTAGCCCAGGGGATCTGACCCCCTCTTCTGGCTTCCACGGGCACCAAGCATGCATGAGTGCACAGACACACCTGCAGGCAAATCACTCAGACACATTTTTAAAAAGTTTTGATTTTTAAGAGAAAAAAAAACCCTGATCCTTCGGAGCCAACAGGTGTGTCCCTCTCCCACACAGTCATTTGTTAAGATCACTACCTCCTACTACCACCTCTCCTTGCCTTTATACCGATAGCAAGGGTCACGCTTCAGCACGGCTTCAGTGGGGCAAGACTGGACTAAAAAGGACCATTAACCAAAAGAGCTGCAAGCCACGCTTCACAGGTGGGAAAATATGTATGGGCATGGCTTCTGAGCTTGCTGGACCAAGGATGGTGACCACAGGCTAGGTAAGGAAGATTTCATGATACAGAAATGCCCTGCATTTGTCAGGGCTTTCTAGAAAAACAGAACTGATAGAAGGAATAGATACTGTACAGAGAATTTGTTCCATGGGCTCACACAGTGATCGGGGCTGAAGAGTACAGCGATGGCTGGGTGCTGGAGAGGTTGCGACTACAAAGCTCGCTGACAGACTGGAGCTGAAAACCTAGCAGATTCCCACAGAGCTAACGCAATCCATGGTTGAACTCGAAGAATCTGGAGTGTGACGCCAATGAAGAACGGCTGCTGTGGGGGCTGCAGAGTGCTCAGTGTTAAGAGCACTGCTCTTCCAGAGGACCCAGGTTCAATTCCCAGCACCCACATGGTTGCTCACAACCATCTGTAACTCCAGTTCTGGGGGATGTGCCACCATCTGTCCTCTGTTGGGCACTGCATGCATGTGTTACACAGACAAACACACAGACGAAACACTTATATGCACAAAATTAAAATAAGTAAATTTCCTTTTAGAAAATAATCCAGCAGGAGGGACAGACACACTCAACAGGAATAACCAAGATAAGGAAACAATGCTGCTTCTATCCCAGCCCTCTTCATATCCACTGCACAAAGGCACTTCCCACTCTGGAGGAAGGTCTTCCTACCCAGAAATGGAGACCCCAGAGGTGTCTCTTAGTCCCTTTTAGATCCAAGATTACCCAATCAAGATTACCCAACACCTACCTCTGTGATTTTGGATTAACGTCCTGGTAAGGCTAGCTGGACCCAATGCTAATGTAGACTAGCTCCTTGAAGCCTGGCACCTAGATGGTCTGTGGAAAATTAAGTTGAGACATCTTAGCAGAGCACCGAGGAGCAGTCAAAAGCCTCCGAGTGCCAAGCGTGCCCAGAGTGAATGCATTATATAAAGCAGAGAACCTTCCAGTTGATCATGTTCCCTGGGAGATTTCAGCGGACACTTTTCTCATTAAAGTAACAAGGGATGCGCTGGTGAGGTTGCCCAGTGGAGGCTGTTTTTGGTCCAGGGTTAATGGTAAGAGATGTTCTGCAAAACCGGGGTCCCTGGTGTCAATGAGATGATAGAATTCTGGAATAGCACAAATCAAGCGACAGTGCCTCACCTGTCAAAGTCTGGGTAGGTGTAATTACCAACAAGACTGCAAGGAAATCAAAGCCCGAAACCTCAGGGATCCAGAGCAGTGCTGTTTCTAGGGGTGAGAGATGTGGGTAGCCAATGAGAACACTGCTCTACCTGTGTGACCAAAAGCAACCAAGGGAAGCTGAGGAGAAGGTTGATGACAATGGGAAAAGGCCGTAATTCCCCCATCAAATTCCCAAGCCCAGGCCAGGGTCCAGGGACTGGATGTAAGGGAAGCGTGCTACTTTAAGAGAGGATCCTACAGTGTCCTCACTCCTTCTGCCATCAGGACCTGCTGTCCTCACTCTGTCCCCAGAATGGTCCTAGAGACACTTATCAGAGTGGCGTTAATCCTGGGAACATCTAGATATTTTGAAAGCTGTTGGACATGGGCCTGAGCTGACATCAATACCCTAGGACAAAATACTGTCATTGTCCATTGCTTACAGTGGGGGAGCTTTCTAGAAGTAAGTGTTACATTGAACTCATTTCTCCAGTTCTTGGTTGCATAGTTGAGATGGACCTACCTAATAGTAGGTTTCCTGGCTTGTGAGATAAGAGGCACTGCAGTATGAAAAGCAAAAATGGAAGTTTCTTAAGCTACTTCCCATGCAAACTGGAGTGAGACTGTATCCTTGCTAGAGTTGAAGGGATTAACACCATTCTTAAGAGCTTAAAATCTGTTGGCGAGTTTGTGGGTTAACATAAAAAAGTGGTAGTCATAATCTCAGCTACTGTGCCAAACTAAGTATTTAATGTTTTTAATGTAGTGATTTTTACTTTATGAATGTTTTGTCTACATGTATATAAGTGCCCTGTGGGCATACATGCAGTGTCCACAGAGGTCAGAAGACATTGTTGAATCCCTTGGAGTTACAGATGGTTGTGAGCCACCACATGGATGCTGGGAACACTCCCCAGGTCTTCTGCAAGAGTAGCCAGTGCTCTTAACCACTGAGCCATCTCTGTAGCCCCCAAACTTAAATGTTCTTGATAAACAGATCACAACCTTTGGTAAGTGGTGGTGCCTTTTGAGCTAGTGAGTGTGCTATTTTCAACCTGTTAATCTGTAGGTCAAGAGCAGTTTGTAATTGTCTAGGACCAAGAGCAGTGATCATCCATTGCTCTAGAGCCATAGGAACTCCTCCGTTCCCTGTCAACATAGCACTGCTACAAACAAATACAGCCAAAAATATATCTTCTCGGTGTTCTGGAGAAATGTATGCTGGCCCACCATATGGATAAGATCACATTAATCACATCTAGGAGGGGGAGCTGACAAGTGTTCTGGACAGCACTGGAACCAGAGAGTAAATGAGAACTCCTACAGAAAAAAATTGAGAGGCCGCCCACACCAATGAAGTAATAATTTAGCTGCCCAACAGTGTGGAATATGCTGGAATAGTCTCATCAAGTAAAGGGGAAATGATTGTGGTTTTCAGCCCTAGCATTAAGAAGGGACCCAGTCACACTTGGAAGGTCGCTGGATTCTGGAGACAGCGCAGACCATGGTTGTAATACTGTTCAGTTCTGTGTGTCAGATGAACCGGAAGGCGCTGGTTTCAAGACGGACTGGAGTGAGTTCCTCAGCACCTTAAGGCAGTGCTATCCCTGAGCTCACAACATGGTGTCAGAGGATAAGCATGCTGCACAGAATCTCTGAGAAGTTCTTCTAGGACAGTAGCAGCACAAAAGTCAGGTGCTGAGGAAGGTCTGGTATCCATAACAGAGGCAGCCACCATTGCAACAGTAATTCTTGGTGGGGAATGAGCACGTGGACATAGGGCATCTGGGACTGTGTGTCTAGAGCTGACCTTCTTCTAGACTGTGTGTCTAGAAGATGGAAATGAATCTTGTCACTTCCAAAAAAATCATAAGCGTGGGAGCCACAGCAGCAATCCACCATAACCTAGAACTGACACATTTGAAACTGGTTATACCAGTGAGGTATTCTGTGTAACCAGGTAATGTACTATGCCTACTAAACAGTCCAGTTTGTGAGTGGAGTGCTTTGATTGGTTGAGGTGGGCCAAAAATGGTCTCCTGTGCCATCCCACCCATTCTGGGCTGTAATCTTCCTAGAAGGCAAAGCTCTGGGCAGAGCTCTTGCTCACTGACATAGGCAAAGAGAAAAGGTGGTCCCGGACAGGAGTATTACTGTTATAAACAATGGAAGATGCAGAGAGTTCCCAGAAAGGAACGGCCCTTAAGCCTTATCAGGAAAGATCCAGAATCATGGCCTGAGGGGGCGAGTGAGATATCCAGAAGAGCTTCCTTGGAAGAGACCACACATCATGGGGAATGTGAGGTCAGCACTAAGGGGAGAGAGCCTTAGGTTCCTCTCAGATCCCAGAATACTCAGAGAGTTATAGTGGCACCATAGACAGCATGGGGCCTTGAAGGGAGAGGGAGCCTTCGATGCCATAGGACATCTGATTCATAGGCAGTTTCTGATTCTTAGGGCTTTTTACAAGATTCGGGGGTGGGGGGAGGGTAAGTTCCACACTATGTGACCTGCCTAGCCTCTATGCCATGAGTCAGGATGGAGGCAGGCACTAGATAAGAGTCACAATTCAAAGCAGTCTTGGGTCTAGGCACCAGGAAGCTGGACTTGAGCACAGTTGCAAAGCAGAGGAAGAAGTTTCAAGTCTTTGTAAGAACTTCAAGGTCATAGCTCTGTAGTTAGGGAGAGAGAGGAAGGGGGGAAGTCGAGAAAGGGAGAGGGACAGACCTGCACTGAGGAGGCAGGGTAGCTGATGTGGGGGAGAGAGCAGAAGACAGAGGATGTGTGATATAACAATCAGCATCCTGTTGTACGGCCATACTCTGTTTATCTGTCCATCAGTTGATAGGAAACTGTGCCTACATACTTTCTGACTGTTACATAGACTGCTGCTCTGAACATTCATATATACATTTTTGTTTGAATGCATGTTTTCATATTTCTTGGCTGGAACTGCTATGGCACGTGATAATTCTTTTTAACCCTTGGGAATCCACCAACCTTTTCCTTGTTTGCTATTCCATTTTATGCTCTCACCAGGAACGTACCATCTTAGTGAGTACGAAGTGATGTCTCCATTTGGTTTTGACTTTAATTTCCCTGGTGGCTGGTGAAGGGTTCAGTTGTTATACTTGTAAGCTTAAGTATGCATTAAAATCCTATTTGTTATGTTTTATGTCTCAATATTGTAGCACGCACACCCAGAATGCTTTTCTTACCATGCTTTGGTTAGAGTATGTCCCTCAGAAGTCATGGCTTGGAAACTTAGTCCAAAAACTTGTATGTTAAAGGTATTTGGAAGTACAACCTGTAGGAGGTTACTGGATCAATGAAAAATTAGATCAATGCATTTATAGATGAATAGGTCCCCAAGGAGTTTGATTAGCTCTCATGAGCCCCTTACCACGTGCTGCGTGAACTACTCTGGGACCCTATAAAGGACTCCCCTGCAACAAGAAGAGCCTCCCCAGATGTACACCCTCGATCTTGCTTTCCCATCCTTTGGAACCATAAGAAAAAAAAAAGTTCTGTTCTTTATAAACTACCCGGTCTCTTCCAAACATGGTGACTTTTGCCTGGAATCCTACCTCATGGGAGGGGGAACCAGGAAAATCAGGAGTTCAAGGCCTAGTCCAAGCTTCTGTTTGGCCTGGTTAAAATCCACTTCAAAATGAAATAAATGCTGCACTGGTTAGTTTGTGACATCTCGATACATATTAGGGCCCTCTGGGGAGATTCTTCACCTGAGAATCTCCTGGGTCAGACTGGCCTCGGGCCATGTCTAGGGGGACTGACTTGACTGTTGATTGATCTGAGGGGCTCATCTCATCTCACCATGGATAGTGCCACCCCTGGCAGGTATAAGAAAGCAGGCTGAGCACAAGCCAGAGGAAGCAGGCCAGTAAGCCGCTTTCCCCTGCTCCTGCTTCCAGGTTCCTGCCTTGAGTTCCTGTCCTGTTCCCTTGGTGACAGACAATGAGTTGTCCCTTTCCTCCCCAAGTTACTTTTAATCATGACATTTCCCACAGTAACAGAAAGCAAATTAGGACAGGGCACTTGGGAAATGGCTCAGTTACTGAAGTACTTGCCAGGAATACATGATGACCTGAGTCTAGATCCCTAACACCCACAAAAGTGTCAAGACACAGCGCTGCATATCTGCAAGTCTGGTGTTGGGCTGAGGGACAGAGAGAAGCGGTTCCTGGAGCATCAAGGAAGCAGGGGCACAGGGAGCAGTGGCGGCCATTGTTCTAGTCACGGGATGGAGGATGGACTGCACGTCAGAACCAGACCCTCTCGCCAATCTCCTGTTACAGCCATAAATGGAACTGAACAGGCCCCGAGTGGCCCTGCTCCTCTGCCTCTTGCAGAGTCTCTACCCTCGGATTGGACAGTGGCTTCTTCAAGGCAGCCCCCGTGGTCCCCTCAGAATGCAATTAGGATGATCCAGCTGGAGACTGTCAAGTGTGTACTTTCACAAAGAGACAATCTGGATTTAATTAGGGAGAGGATTCCATTAACCCATTATTCAATCAATTGAAAGGCCCTCTAACCTGAAGATTTGGAAATGCAAATGAAGGCAGATACAGTCAGAGTGATTTTTATTATCTGCGCATCCGAGGGCCAGATTACAGCTCCCTCCGCATGCGCAGCCAATTCTCTCCAAACCTTTCCCCAGTAATTACTGTAAAAAGCTTTGAGATACCTTGAGCATAATCACAGTTCCGGGAAAACACATTAGACAGCACATTAATTACACCGACTGCCGAAAATACAGGGGGCGGGGCAAACAATTCCATAAGGGTTAGGGCTGTGGGACAGCCCAGATGAAACAATGTACTTCTGCCCAGAAAAACTGCAAAAGCAGGGCATCTGGGGAGACCGTCACCTAAAACCCACATGGTCACGGGAGAACACTGCTGACGGCCTGATGGTCACGGGAGGATTCAGCAAAGCTGCTGAGCACAGCTTGGGCTGAGGCAAGGAGGAGCACAGCCCGATCCTGCAGGAGCGTCTGCTGTGATGGGGGCCGGGTGGGGGTGAGCCATAAAAAGAGTCATTCAGGGGCAGGGGAGGCAGTTGGTAAAGTACCTGCAGAATAAGCATGGGAACTTGAGTTCAGATTCCCAGCTTTCACATTAAAAAGCAGCAGGGGTGCTGAAGACAGGTCCCCTGAGCTCCATGCTTAGGAAGGAATGCTGTTTAAAGAATAAAGTGTCGAGCCATTCAGGAAAACAACCGACATCAATCTCTGTGCTCCACATGCACACTCACTTCATTTTGCACACTCACTTCGTTTTGCACACTCACTTCATTCGAACACTCACCTTCGTACACATATCCACATCACATACACAGACACAAAGCTTCATGGAGTTTTACGGCAAACCTCACAAAATGTCATCACAAAGGGAGCCTTAGGGTGGTGAGACAGCTAATCGGGTTAAAGGTGCTTGCTCACAAGTCTGAGGACTTGAGTTCGATCCCCAGGATCCATGCGATGGGAGGAGAAAACTATATTTGGCAAGTAGTCCTCTGGCTTCCACATGTGTCATGTGCCTCTGAAAAAATAATGTAATTTTTTTAAAAGAGAGTTTTGATGTACTCGCGCATGAACTGTGCGCTGAGGACTTCCCCTATCAGCAGCCAGAAGGTTCCTTGCGGTATTACTGCTGGCTATGCTGGGAAATCTTCTGTTCTTCTCTCACTCGTCAATTCCCGCATGCCACTCAAGACTTAGTTCAGGAGTTAGCTGATGGAGCGGTTAGCCTACACTGAGATCTCCCTCCCCCAGCATTAGAGATCTCCCTCCCCTTGCAAGGCCGTATGCTGACCACGGACCTCCCTGTGAAGGAAATGAGACCTTATTCAGCACCAGCCATCCTCCTCAACAGTCCTCCTAGATTCAACCAGTGACCAGACGGTACCATGTCGGATCCTCATGATGTCACGTCTGAGGTTAGACACTGTGGACATCTGTGGACAAGAGCCATTTCCTGCCTCTCAAAGCACGTACTCTGTATCTTTTAGGTGCTGTTCTTCACTAAGGGCACTCAGGTCTTAAATTAAGAAGAACCTGTCTCTCCAGAAGGGCCAGCCAGGGAGAATGGAGCAAGGCAGAGCAAGAGGAACAACTCTACCACCTATAGTCTCAGGAGCACATAGAAACTGCTAGAGTTTCAGTGTTAGGACGCCAGCCACAGCTCCTCACACTGCCTGAATCGTGAGGTGGGTGACGCTCCTAGGAAAGAATGTTCCTTCCTTGCCGGCCCTCAAGAGCGTCCAGGCTATGTGGACCATGGTACTTCACTTTTGGGGAGCTGAGCTGGCATCTGTGCTGGGAGAAATGTAAAGTAGGCTGGAAAGAACATTCACAACAGGTGGGAGGTCTGGACTCTATTCTGGGGCTGATTATTACCCCTGATGGCTGGGGACATGCTGTTTAAAGCTCTCTAGTTTAACTTCCTCTTCCGGTAATGGGGATGAAAGAAAGACATCTGACTTGCTAGATGGAGTGGACCTGTGCCAGAAGGCTTCTTGTGTTCCTTTCCAAACCTACTGTGTATTGTTTTATACTTTTTATTCTAAAATGCACCACCACAGGGAAGAACAGAGCATGAACAGAGGTTTTAATCATTCCTACTGGCCACGCAGGTCATCAGTGCAGCTCACGGAAGATAGTATCTACAGCTCTGCTTCTTATTCACAACCCTGTTTCCTCCCTAACAGGAACGCTTACCCTGGTAACCATGGCACTCACATCCTACCGAAGAGTGCAAGTCTGTTTAGACACAGTAGCTCGGCTTGATAGCCTTCAAAACAGAATATAGATGGAATCATGCAGAAGATATTCATTTGAGCAAGGCTTATTTTGTTTAAAATTATGTTTATGAGATTCAGCTGTTCTTGTGTACGGACATACCATAGTTTATATATTCTACTATTGGGAGCATGAACCCAGTCTGCGGATACCACAGGCAATATTGGAACTTTTGCCTTCATACATTCTTCTAAGAAATTTTGGGGTCATTCAGTATGTTTGTCTTCAACTTCATGAGCAAATTTTCAAAAGTAGTGGTGCCAATTTACACTCCTATAAACAATGCAAGAGAATCCCTCTTTTACCCCACACTGCCTGTGGTGATTTGAATAGGTATGGCCCTCATAGACTCATGTGATGTGGGATGTCCTTCTGTATATGTGTTGCTTTTATTGGTTAATGAATAAAGCTATTTTGGCCAATGGCTTAGCAGAGTCAGGCAGAAAATCCAAACAGATATAGAAAGAGAGTAGGCAGAGTCAAAGAGACACCATGTAGCTGCCAAAGGAAAAAAACATGCCAGAGTCTTAGAAACCTTACTGGTAGGCCACAACCTTGTGGCAATGCACAGATTAATAGAAATGGGTTAATTTAAGATGTAAGAGCTAGCTAGGAATATGCTAGAGTCATTGGCCAGACAGTGTTGTAATTAATATAGTTTTGTGTGATTATTTGGGTCTGAGCAGTCTTTGCCTACACTCATGTGTTTGAATACTTGGTCCATAGGTAATGGCATTATAGGAGGTGTGGCCTTGTTGTAGGAAGTAAGTCACTGTGGAGGTGGGCTTTGAGGTCGCATAAGCTCAAGTCAATCTCATCCTATCTACTCATTTACAACTGGATTGGACAGTAGAAATTAAATTTAGTACTTTGAAAGTAATGTATATAAAGAGATGTTTTCAAGCCAAAGTTTCAACTGTTTACGTTGAAAATAGTATTAATTCATTAAAAACCTAAAATACTATTTTAAAATTTATTTTTGAAAAATTATTATTAATTATATAAAATCAGAAGAAGCAAATAAATTTGAAGAACAATTGCTATCTTTTATATTTCACTCAACTGACTGTTATCATTATTAATTATTATAAGTGTAGAGTATATGTAATTGAATTTTCCACATATATTAATAAATTTAAATAAAGATATGTATAGGTGCCATTTTTATTTAACAATAAGAAAATTCATAAAAACATGACTCTATAACTCACTTAAGAGTAGCAGTCTAAAGAGAAAGTACTTTATGAAGAATGGATCTCTTTCTTTAAATATATTTACTGTTGGGGCTCTGTAATGGTCCTGGTTTTCCTATTTTATAAACTTTTCATCGATCTCCCTCCAAACTCCCCCTGACTCGTTGCTTTATTCCAGCCCCCAACTTGAGGAGGCGTTCACTGGAAACCCACAGGCCATTCGAGATCTGGCTCTACCACTCTGAGCATGTAGCCAAAGGACACTTCATTCTACCACAGAGACACCTGCTCAACTATGTTTACTGCTGCTCTGTTCCTAATAGCGAGAAGTCGTAAACAGCCCAGATGTCTTTCAACAAAAGAACAGATAAAGAAGTTCATTGAAAAAATGAAATCATGAAATCAATTCACAGGTTACAATTCAATGGATACAACAAGAAAAGAATCATCCTGAGGGAGGTAACCCAGACTCAGAAAGACAAACATGGTATGAATTTGCTTATATGTGGATATTAGCTGTTAAGTCAATGGTGACCAAGCTACAATATGTAGAACCAGAAGTTAAGTACAGAGTAAGAGACTATCAGGGGGAACAGACAGATCTGCCTAGGAAAGAGAACTAGAATAGATAGATATAAATGAGGGGCTAGAGTGGGAGGAGGAGGGGAGAGAGAGAGGGGAGGAAGGGAATATGGGGTGGGAGCTAAAATCAAGGGACATTTGATGGGTAGTATGTAAACCTAACACAGTAGAAGTTTGCATACACACACACACACACACACACACACACACATATAATGTGTGTGTGTTTTCACACACACACACACGGAAGGTAATCTAAATGAAATTGCCAAATAACAGAAGATGCAGAAACCCAACTAGCCATCCCTTGTCAACAAAAGAAGCTTCCACTCCTGGGATTGGTGTTACATCCAAACTGAGCTGTTGGCCAAAGGTGTCCCATGGGAATCCTCAAAGAGCCCAAGCTCTTGTCAAGTCTATAGGTTAGTCTCCACAAACTTATAGCAAGTCCCCATTGCTGAAGATAACACCTACACAAGTCAGTGAACATGGAGAAATCAAAGTGGTGCCTCCATAGAGCCTTTACTCCTACACTGGATCATCTCTGGTGCGGGAGATACTCTATACTCTACTAAAGGAGAAATATAAGCACGACACCAGCCACAACCCCTCTCATCTACAATGGTGTCCTGCCTGAAAAATACACTAGTGCAGTGGTGGCTAAAGCTTGTGGGAGCAACCAAACCATATCTGATTGACTCAAGGCCCACTCCATAGGATGGAGCCCGTACTCAGCACTGCATGGGTGGTCAAGAACCTGAGACTAGACAGCCCAGGGACCTAGGGGAAAACTAAACGTTACTGGCCTAAAAAAAGGGAGTGATGACTCATAATGACAGTCCACTATATTCATAGATCAGTGTATTGCTTGCCATCGTCAGAGACGCTTCTTCCTCAAACAGAGGTAAACAAACAGATTCAAAGCCAGACATTAAGCAGAGCGTGAGAGACCTTGGAACACTCAGCCCTAAATGGGGTGTCTCCATCAAATCCCTCCCCTCAGGGCTCAAAGCCTGAGGAAGAAGAGGCAGAAAGAGTGTAATAGCCAGACAGGGTGGAGGACACCAAGAAAATAAGACCCTTTTAGTCAATATGATCTCACACCTCAGAAGGCAAGGACACTGAAGTAGCATGCATGGGGTCTGCACCAGTTGGGGTGCTAGAGCTGAAGGGGTAAACGGACACATGTTCCCATCCCTAACCCGGAAGTGATCTCCAGTTAATAACCACTTTCAAATGAAAATTTAGTTTCCTCCAGGGGAGTCTCACTGAAGAAACAAACTACTTTTAAGGGTGTACCTGCTGCAGGCCCAGCCATAGATGGCCAACAGAAGGCGAACTCAATGCTATCTTTGGAGGTTCCTTGTCTCATAATGTCTTTCAAGGCTTTTCTTTTTAATTTTATCTTTTTAATATATATATATATTCTTCTCTCTTTATACTCTATAGGTCCTTTGTGCATAGATTATGACTTCCAGTTTAGTGTTTTTATGGGATTACTGTGTGAATAAGTGGGTCTCTTGTTTCTTGTGCCTTCTCTTGGGCTCTTTTTCTTCTGTTTGTTTGGCCCAATTACAACATGCTAGTTTTTGTTTTATTATATCTTATTTTATTGTATTTTATTATTACCCCTTAGAAGTTCATTTTTTTTAATAAGAGACAGAAAGGGGGGTTAATCCAGAGGAAGGGGAAACCATATTATGTGAGGGAAAAAAAATATCTATTCTCAATGAAAGGAAAAACACATTTTTAAGAAAGCATATCATCTTTATTCTTACAGGTTTCTGTGAGTTCCTTCTTAGGGCAGTGTGTGTAGACAATGTCTGTCTCCTTGCTGTGCCTCATCTGCCCACATCTGCCACCATCTTTTAAGAGCAAAGATCTTCATGCAGAACTGTCTTTTACACTTAGTTCTGCTTTGTATCTTATGCAATTTTTTTCTACCCTAAGGTAGAATTTTTTTTTTTTTTTTGGTTTTTCGAGACAGGGTTTCTCTGTGGTTTTGGAGCCTGTCCTGGAACTAGCTCTGTAGACCAGGCTGGTCTCGAACTCACAGAGATCCACCTGCCTCTGCCTCCCGAGTGCTGGGATTAAAGGCGTGCGCCACCACCGCCCGGCCTAAGGTAGAAATTTTAAAACTTTTATTGTTTGTCTTTAATTTGTAGGACTCCAACTGTTGAGAATTTTCCAGACCATCTGAAATTTATTTCCATCAAGCAATATGGGAACATGTTTCTGCATGGATGCTTTCTTATTAGCAATGTGACCTCCCGAGTGTTCTATCCAGTTATGCTTAGAAGTTATATACAATCTATTCCATTTGTTCAATTCCCAATCCTTACACTAACACATTTTAAAAATTATGTTTAGATTTATTTGTGTTATGCATATATCTCTTCTAGGAGAAGTTCTCTTAAACTTTTGGAGTTCTGAGACTCGAACCCAGAGCCATGGGCATGCTAGGCAAGCATTCTATCACTGAGCCACACACTTATCCTTTATCCTGTTCTTTTATGAACACTTAGGAAAAATTACTTTTTATATTTACATACAAAATTTAGAATCTAACCTATGATATTTAATGGAAAAATATTGTGGTTTCAATTGGGTTTGTACTGAAATTATTTATTAACGTAGGAAAATTTAATATTTTTACAACATTGGCTTCCAATCCATGACGATAGCATATTGCTCCTTGTTTTTTTCCTTTTAAAAATCTCTCAAGTTTTTACAGTTTTCCTCATTGACATCTTGTGATAAAGTAGCTATCGTTCTTGGGACCATCTCAGTGCCCTGTGATGCCAGAAGTTACCCACGTTCCTCTGTCCACTGCTACAGTCTCCCTGCAAACTTAAGCCAAGTAATCAAACACAACAAGGAACCCTCCTCTTTCTAAACCTTTCCCACCCACCTACCTGTTCCTACTTCTTTTCTGAACTGTCCTGAACTCCTACCACACACCCGACATCATCTCAGCGGTAAACAGAATTCCATGGTCGCCTTCACCCGCCTTGCCGGTGACTGACTGCAGAGACTTCTCCTTGGAGCTCTCTTTACAGTTGTGCCTCTCAGGGTAAGGCTTCCGCTCCAGAAAGGCCACTCTCACGATAAGGTAGTAGTTTCTCGGTAACCTACACTTCTTGTCTGACTGGTTAGTTAGTTAGACACAAGCTAGAGTTATCTGAGAAGAAGGAACCTCCATAGAGAAAATTTCCCCACCAGACTGGCCTGTGAGGCATTTTCTTGATGGGTGATTGATGTGGGAGGGCACTGCCCACCTTAGTGGTCCTGGGTGTAAGAAAAGAAGCTGAGCCAGCCACGAGGAGCAATCTAGTAAGAAGCACTCCTCCATGGCCTCTTCTTTAGTTCCTGCCTCCAGGTTCCTGCCTGGAGTTCCTACCCTGACTTCCCTTCATGATGGACTGTAACTGAAAGCTGAAATAAACCCTTTTCTCCCCAAGCTGTTTTTGGTCATGGAGTTTTATCACAGGAATAGAAACTCTAGGACGCTGTCTGAAGTCTAGGAGTGGCTATAGGGGACAAGAATTGACACTGACAAATGTCACCTCTCTCCATGCAAAAGCACGTTCACATATACAGACTAACATATTATCTAGGCCTATGGATTACTGAGTCAATTTAGAGATCATATCTTCTCTCAGCCTGAGATTGCTCATTTGGGATAACACTTTTCCTGGCAGACAGTGTAGATCAGCTGACTTAGCACCTGTTATAACCATATTTTCTCCTACCTTACTCTAAAACAAAATATAACAAGTGAAGTTCTTTGTGTGTGTGGGGGGTGTGAGTATGTGTGCAGGGGTGCACTTGCCTGTGTGTGCATGTGGAGGCCACAGGTCAACATCAGATATCTTCGTTTATTGTTTCTAGCCTTATTTTTTTTTGAGACAGTCTCTCTCCAACCTAACTTACCATTAACTCTGATCTGAACTTAATATTTCTTAATAGTCCTGAGGGTCCTCCCCAGCACTGAGGTTACAGTGAACCCCCACTCACAGCTTCTACGTGGGTGTTAAGGATCTGAACTCAGTTCCTCCTGCTTGCACAGCAAGTGCTTTACTTACTAAGCCATCCCTTAAGCTCACAACGAAATCCTGCATCCCACTCCATCTTGCAGAGAGATGGAGCCAAGACACGACATAGCTCTCGCAATGAGATATGGACATTCGATCACAAGGGGATCTTCCTTTCCTGAACACAAAGACAATGGCTAAAAAGGACCAGATACTGCATCTTACTGCTTGCCTTCTGTCTCCCTCAACTTCCCTTCTTTCTGTCTACAACTTGGCTGGGTTGCCTAGAGGTACAGAATCTATCCTACTCAGTTTAAGGAACACACACACATGCACGCAGACATGTACACACACATGCATGCTCGCACACATACACAGGTGAGGTGACTAGATACAAGAAGCGCAGTTCCTCATAACGACTTTGATCAACCGTATAGTGCTAAATTTCCCAACATGATCTGTTTCTAACGGGAAAACAAGCCCCTCACTCTGATTCTTCAGTTTGCAGTGCCTTGCATGTGCAGGGTGAGCTCTCCATCTCTGAGCCACAGCCCTAGCCTCTGCTCCTTGTTTAAGTGGTAGGATCTTCTAATGCTGTAACTAAAAGCATTCCCTGGGTCTGGAGATGTGGCAGGGATTTAATATCCAAAACTCTATAAACTATGTGTCATGGTGAATGTCTGTAATCCAGGCACTCCAGAGGTAGAGGCAGGAGGATTAGAAATTCAAGGTCAGCATATGGCTACCTAATGACATAATGCATTGAAATTCTGACTGGGATACATGGGACCTTGTCTCACTAAATTAACAAAGATAGATAGATAGGTATATAGGTAGGTAGGTAGATAGACAGACAGACAGATAGACAGATAGAGCTCTTTTGGCTCGTTGGGGTCCGGCCAATCATCTCCCAAATAAACACTCAGAGTTATCATTTCTTATGAATGTCCAGCCTTAGCTTGGTTTACTTCTAGCCAGCTTTTCTTAAATTATCCCGTCTATCTTTTGCCTCTGGGCTTTTATCTTTCTCTATTTTGGTAAACTTTACTTCTTTCTCGGTGGCTTGCTGTGTATCTGAATGGCTGGCCCCTGGAGTCTTCCTCTCCTCCTCTTTGTTGCTCCTTGATCTTCCCTTCCCAGATTTCTCCTCCTATTTATTTTCTCTGCCTGCCTGCCCCGGCTATCCTTTCTCCTGCCTAGCTATTGGCCATTCAGCTCTTTATTAGACCAATTAGGTGTTTTAGACAGGCAAAGAAATACAACATCACAGAGCTAAACAAATGCAACATAAAAGAATGCAACACATCTTTGCATTATTAAACAAATATTCCATAGCATAAACAAATATGGTACATCTTTAATATTCTATAACAGATATCCTCCCTAATACACTACATTATAGGGTTGTGATCAGAAGGACATGCGTTTCAATGTCCCATTATGTCTAGTGTTTAGTGATCACTTAATAAAGAGAATATATTATTACGGACCTCTGCGGTGAGTTCATGCATGAAGAAAGACTAGGAACTACTGAAGGCCAGATCCAAGAAATAGAACTGGACACAGAGTGGCCTCAGTACAGACTGAGATGAATACAGACTAAACCACATTAGATAAGCTGGGTCTTTATCATAGGGTGTGGGAATCAATAGAAACTGTTCCAACTATTTTATGCAGAAAGAGACTTAATACAAAGAATGAGGTAGGTGGTTAGGATCTGTGGTATGGAAGTATTCTTCTGCCAGGCTAATGACTAAATGACTACATCACTACAGTGATCAGGACCCAGCCCCTGCTAGCACTGCTGCAGACCCGTAACTGAACTGCATCCTACAGAACTGTACACTAGCCATCAGGACTCCATCTGCAGCTCCAACCGCGATGGCCAGAAGCAGCAGTAAGGCAGCCTCGCTCACTTCTTATTTCCAAATAACCCTTGAGTGCATAGATTTGGTAAATGCTACCTCGAAGGCAGCAGTCTACATGCAAAGGAGTATGAGAAACTCCATTTCTAATGTCCCTAGCTAGAAGAAAGAAGGATGGAGGATGCAGAAGGGATGTAGGGAACAGACAAGATGAGAGGGAGCCAAAGAGCATTTGGGGGGCAGAGAAAGGATGGGTACAATGCAGATGTCTCCTGTGATTTTTTTCCCAGTGAGGAAAGGAGACCAACACATGAATATTTTCTAATTCCTGATGCTTTTGCAAGAATCAGTTCTGACAGGCAGGCTGACAGCTTGTGGGGGAAGGAGAAAGGCAGACCACATGTCCACATGGGTGTCATTCTCCTAGAGAAGCAGAAGCAGATAAGGATGAGCTTAGGGGAGACACACTAAGTGGGCAGTGGTGGAAGTCATATGTTCCCCTCAATTGATCTCCACCTTATTGTTTGGGGCAGGGTCTCTCTCTGAACCCAGAGCTGATGGATTCAGCAAGACCAGCTAGTCAGTGAACTTCAGGGCTCCTCCTGGCTCTCCCTTCTCAGTGTTAGGTCTACAGGCATGCACCCCACACCCAGACCTTTAAAGTGTGTGCAAGGAACACAAACTCAGGTTATGCACATGTGACAAGCACCTTACTGACTGAGGTAGCTCCCAAATCCCATAATCTTAAAATAGCTGTCAAAATATCAAAACAAAACAAAACAAAACAAAACTAGAAGGTAAGCTAGTCTAACATAACAAATTATTTTGGGGAGATCATTTAGTAGAAATAATTACATAACATTACTGAAGCAATTTGAAGAACCAAGAGATAACAGAAGGATGGCAGTTACCTTAAACTAATATATACAATCATTACTATTCTAGGCTATAGGGCTTTCTGTAGAAAACAACAATGGGATTTTTATGGAATAGTGAAGTATCAAAATAGTCAAGACCTCCTGAGCAGCACCACGGTGTCAGGCAAGACTGAGGGCTTAGAAAGGAAAAAAAGGGGGTAGGGACAGTAAGGCAGTCACTGATCCACCTTCTAAGAAGGATTAAGGGCTGGTGTGAGGGCTCAGTGGGTAAATTTGTTTGCCATGCGAGTTTGAGTTCAATCCCCCACAACCCACCTAAAAAGCCAGAGGTAGTGATACACATCTATAATCCCAACGCTCCTATGGCGAGACGGGGAAGGGGAGGGAGAGCAGACTCTCGGGAGCTCCAGCCTGGAGGACACAAGGTGGCAGAAGCAACAAGAGACAAGCCTCAAACACAAGGTGGAAAGAGAATAATTCTCGAAATTTGTCCTCTGGCTACCACACATGTTCCATGGCCTGCTCACCTTGCCACCCCATAATAATAAACCAACTAATTAACATTTAAAACAAAACCACTGTCATTAAAAAAATATTATGCTTATACATCATGAAAATAAACTTCAGAAAGGCTAAAGATCTAATTGTGAAAGTCAAAATAAAAAAAACTGTAGAGGAAAACAAGAGAGTGCATTGTATATCATCTTAGGGTAGGAAAGTATCTTAGATTCAAGGGAAAAGATTCCATCATAATATTTAAAATAGATAAGTTCAGCCACATTAATGCGCAAAACACATGACAACTGAGAAATCAAGTTATTGTTTGGGAGGCAGCTAATACAAAGAACACCTACGAATCATAGAGAAAGGACCAACAATTCATTGTTGGTACAGTGGTTTGAATAGGAATGGCCCCCATAGGCTTATAGATTTCAATACTTGGTCATCAGAGAGTGGTACCACTGGGAGGGATTAGGAAGTGTGGCCTTGTTGGAGGGAGTGTGTCCCTGGGGTTAGGCTTTGAGGTTTCAGAAGCACAAGCTAGACCCAGTGTCTCACTATCCTCCTGCTGTCTGTGGATCTGGATGTAGAACTCTCAGCTACTTCTCCAGCACCATGTCTGTCTGCATGCCACAGCGCTCCTTGCAGTGATGATAAAACAGTAAGCCTGCCCCAATTAAATGCTTTCTTTTATGAGCTGCTGAGGTCACAGTGTCTCTTCACAGCAACAGAACACAGGCTAAGACAGGAGATAAGGAAGTCAAATAGGGAAGCCACAGAAAAGTAAGATCCAAATGGTCAGTAAAAAAGGAAGAGATAAACAGTTCATAAGTAAACAGATATATGAGAGATTAAGAGAACATGAAACATTATTTCACACCTTACAGATGGGCAGAAAAATCAGAACTTGATATGGCAGGGAATCCCACATAACCACCTAAACTAATACACTCACACTCTAGAAATCAACAGCTATTCTACTGACAACTAAATAGAAACTCTCGTCCATGTGCTTGGAGAAACAGGCACAAAAATTGTCATCTGTGGAGCTGGAGAGATGGCTCAACAGTTAAGAGCACTTGCTGTTCCTGCAGAGGACCCTGGTTCCATTCCCAGCAACCACATGGCAGGTGGCTCACAGCCACGGGTAACTTTAGTTCCAGGGGATCTGACATACTCTTCTGGCCTCTGTGGGCACTGCACACATACGGTACACAGACATGCAAACACATAAAATAGAAATTGTAAATCTTTTTTAGAAGAAAGAAAGGAAGGAAAGAAGGAAGGAAGGAAGGAAGGAAGGAAGGAAGGAAGGAAGGAAGGAAGGATAAAGAAGACAAAATGTTAAATATGGAGGTAGAGTAGTAGGTACCTTGATGTTTGCTAATTTTTTCTTTTTTCTTTTTTACTTCTTTTGGTTCCCAAACTACCTCCTGACTTTAGGTTAGGATTGCGGTTGAAAAAGCACTGAGGTCAGGCTTCTGTCTTAAGACCTCACTTGCCATCACAGGCAGGATTCTTTGTGGAAGGGAGGGCGAAGGCACAGCAGTCCTAATCAATGTACCATGTTGTTTGTGGGTGTTGTGTATAACTAGAACCTGGGAGATTTAATCAGGCCCTTACTTCAGGTCCAAAAGATATCATCCCACTGTGTGAGTGCGTATGCATGCTGTGTGCATGGGCGTGAAGGCCAACCTCAGGTTTCACCCTTCAGGAGCTATTCATATAGCTTCTTTGAGACAGAGGCCCTTACCAGAGCTTGCCGAGCCGGCTAGGCTGACTGGGCAGTGAGCCTTATAGACCCACCTGTCTCCACCACCCTACCCCCTCATCTTGGGATTGAAAGTGCACACCTAGGTGTCCGAGTTCTCCCCGGTCTGATATCTTTTTTTTTTTTTTTTTTTTTTTTTTTGGTTTTGGTTTTTCAAAACAAGGTTTCTCTGTGAAGCTTTGGTGCCTGTCCTGGAACTCACTCTGTAGAGCAGGCTGGCCTCAGACTCATAGAGATCTGCCTGCCTCTGCCTCCCAAGTTCTGGGATTAAAGGTGTGCATCACCACTGCCAGGCTGATAACATATTTTTATAGAGCTGGCTGATCATAAATGTCCTTAGTTGGGGTTCTATGCCCTGTCTGGAATGTCCTTGACTCTCAGGGAGGAGCAAGCCAGGGATTAGAGAACATCTCTGGGCCCTTCCTGCCCCCCCTTGCTGCGCCTCCCCTTGTCCCACAATCTTTCTGTCCTTGTCCATTTCATTATTTTTAACTTTATATTATGAAACGTCAGAGCCATAAGATGTAGAAAGAATGGTTAAAGGAACTCTCATAAATCATCAACCGTTTTGACAATTATGAATATTAAATACTTGCCAATCTGATCTCATAGATCTCCCTGACGCTTTTTGCTGCAGCATTATAAAAGCAAATCCCAGGCACCATTTTATCTCAACCATAAATACTTCAGCTTTAGCAGACGACTTTTAAAAATGACCATGACACCATTATCACACCTAAGAAAATAAATAACAATCCCTCAGTATCTTCTAATACAATAACGCAGGCTGGCTTTCAGGCCGGAGCTAAGCCCCAGCCCTGCTACCCACAACCCATGGCCTGACATCCGCTCTGTGACTAATGCCACTCCAGTCCCAGAGAATTGCTTCTCTGCTCTGCTTACCCTGGGGCTGTCCGAGAAAAGGTGTCTCCTTCCGAATGCTGAGTAGACATTAGAGCTGCTCCGCTTCTGAGCTTGGAGATGGGTCCACCGCTGCGAGCCTGTGGATTTCGGTAGCAGAGCACTTCAAGAGAGAAAGACAATTAATTAACTTGTCAAACCTTTCTCTCAGAAAACGTGAATGCAGTATGCTCTTGCATAATGAAGTGTCGACCCTAGTCATGTCGGAAGACCATTTTCCTGCTTCTCTTTATACTCTAGCGTTTTGGAGACGTCCGTGAATTAACGAGTGTAGCCATATGCGGTGACTGAGAAGTGCTTTACGAAACCAAACAATTCATGGTACTCTCTAACGCGCCACATTTAGAAGTAATGTCAACTCTTCACAATGCCAATGCTTATACTGACAACCACTGTATATTGACAATTGGTGTAAACTGTGTGTACGTTTGTGCTAAGTGGGTACACTTATGTGTGGAGAGGTCAGAGGTTGACATCAGGTCTCTCTCTGCTGTCACCCACCTTGTTTTCTCAGACCAAAGTTTTCAGTAAACTTGGGGCTCACCGGTTTGGCTGCCATGGCTGGTTGGCAAGCTTCAAGAGTTCTTCCTCTGCCTTCCCCATGGTGGGAGTATAGATGCAGGCTGTTGTGCCTAGCTTCTTATATGGTAGGACTTTCCTCTGTGGGACCACCGACTCACAAATGACAACACGGAGACTTCTTATTAATTCTGTGAGCTTGGCTTTTAGCTTCAGCTTGTTTGTAGTAACGAGCTCTTACAACTTAAGTAACTCATAATTTTAATATACATTCTGCCATGTGGCTTTTTGAGACAGGGTTTCTCTGTGTAGGTCTGGCTGTCCTGGAACTTGCTCTGTAGACCAGGCTGGCCTCAAACTCAAGAGATCCGCCTCCCTCTGCCTCCGGCATGCTGGGATTAAATTCAGTTTCGCGAGTATGACTTATACATCCTCCTCCCACTTCCTCTCTCTGCCCGGAACTCCCACCTATCCTTCCCTGGGGTGCATTGATTTGGCTATATCGACTGGTTAGCAAGCTTCAAGAGTCCTCTCTCTGCCTCCCCAATGCTGGGAGTATAGATTCATGATGTTGTGCCCAGCTTCTTACATGGTAACTGTGGATCTGAACTCACATACTCGCTCTTGTACAACAAGCATTTTACCAACTGAGCATTCTTTTCAGCCCCAAATTGAAATGATTTTTAATAAAAATAGTTCAAATATAACTAAATTTTTAAAAAAATTTCAGCATTAGCTAAATAATGTGCACTTAAACTTTTGATGTTAACTTATCATGGCTATGATTTTAGTTTTTCCTCTTAGCTCAATAGGTAACTTAGGCCAACATTTGGCAAGCATTTTCAGTAAAGAGCTACATATTAAAGGGTTGAGGTTTTGGGGTCACATAGGACATGCAAACCTAGAGGCTTCTTTGTGTTTGATTTTACAATCTTTTCAAGATCCATATGTCAGCCATAATGAGGTACCTGTCATTGAAATGAGTTTGCTGCCGGTCCCCAGCAGCTTGCTGCAGAAAGCAGCCAGTCCAAGCAGGGACAGCGCACGAGACCACGCCCGGCAGATCTCCAGGTCTCCATGTGACGGTGGCAGGCGGGCGGGTGAGAGAGACAGATACAAGGATAGGCATGCCATGCAGAGTGAGGTTGGATTCAGGGGGTTATGGAGTAGGAAGGGAGAAGGGGAGACGAGGAGAGAGAGAGAGAGAGAGAGAGAGAGAGAGAGAGAGAGAAGGAGAGAGAGAGAGAGAGAGAGAGAGAGAGAGAGAGAGAGAGAGAGTCATCAGTCAGACATAGAGAAAGCAAGATGAGAATGTTTTAGTGACAAAAGGTACCAAGTCACATGACTAAACATAGATAAGAATTATGAGTTAATTTAAGTTGTAAGAGATAGTTAATGATAAGCCTGAGCTAATAGGCCAAACAGTTTATAATTAATATAAGCCTCTGTTTGTTTCTTTGGTACTAAATGGCTGTAGGACCAGGCAGGACAAAAAAAAAGCCAGTTGCAGTGGCAACTCCAGCAACTGCAAAGCCAACAGTGAGCAGCTACCTTGTGATATAGTGACCCACATTTAATGCCAGATGAAGCATTTATCTAATTATTCTTTATCAATAAAAACTTGGTATTAGGGTAAGAACCAAAATATTCAGAAAAGCAGCAGAAAAGTGACCACTTCCTCTTTCTTTCCTTCCTCCATCCAAAAAGGCCAAGAATCTGTCTAAACCCCTTCCTAGTATTTGGTTGTATCTCTCTCAGTCCCCCAAACCTCTGTGGCTATTTTTGGTCAGTTAGTAGATAGCTCTGCCATCTGATTCAAAAGCAAACTTTATTGTCAGGGTCAGGAGTGTCAAAACATGATCAAAATATCCCATAACATTTATGTGGTTGGCCAATCCCTGGCATAAAGCACAATGATATTTAGGGTTTTCTGAGCAGTGGCCAGTTTTATGGTTCACTCAGGAGCATCATGAGTGAAAGGACTAAAGAATCCATTCTGTCAATCATGAGAACAAAACAAAAACAAAACCAAGCCAACCAAAACACTCACCAGGATTTTTCTTGAGTTTTTATAGAAAGGAAGGAA
>NW_004949147.1:1645557-1661534 GCF_000317375.1 Microtus ochrogaster
AGAGAGAGAGAGAGAGAGAGAGGAGAGAGAGAGAAGGGAGAGAGAGACAGAAGCAGGGGAAGGGGAGAAGTGATGAGAGAGGCAGAAGCTGCCAGCTTCCTCTCTGAGAGGAAGACAGAGAATAGAACGAGCTCCGGAAGCTGAAGATAAGCCTGCCTCAGCGGACGGCGGAGGGAGTGGGCGTGGCTTATCTCTTAAAGAGACAGAACAATCATTACAGTCATAATGACAAAGATGCCTAGAATAATGAGTGCAGACGATAATAAGATATATATATGTATGTATGTATATATATACACACACATATATATTTATGGCAAGGATATAGAAAAATGAAAATGTCCAGGGTAATATAAAAAGTACAGCCTCAGCCTGGCGGTGGTGGCACACACCTTTAATCCCAGCACTCGGGAAGCAGAGGCAGGCAGAGCTCTGTGAGTTTGAGGCCAGTCTGGTCTACAGAGTGAGTTCTAGAATAGCCAGAGCTGTTACACAGAGAAACTTGTCTTGAAAAAAACAAAACAAAACAAACAAAAAACCCAAATAAGAGGAAGGAAGGAAGGAAGGAAGGAAGGAAGGAAGGAAGGAAGGAAAGAGCAAATCGGGGAGGAAAGGGTTACTTCACCTTTCAACTCTCAGGCCACACTCCACCACTGAAGAAGTAGGGAGCTCCAGCAGCACCTGAGGCAGAAACTGAAGCAGCGACAATGAAGGCACGTGTCTAATAGGCTTGCTTCTCAGCCTTGCTTATCTTGTTCTATACAACTGAGGACCACCCGCTGTGTGCTGGGCC
Source organism: Microtus ochrogaster (assembly GCF_000317375.1). Lineage (NCBI taxonomy): Eukaryota > Metazoa > Chordata > Mammalia > Rodentia > Cricetidae > Microtus > Microtus ochrogaster. The sequence goes on from NW_004949147.1 coordinate 1,646,351, forward strand.
CTCCCACAGCAAACATCGGTCAGGAAAATGCCCCCCACACTTGCCTACACACTAATCTGATAGAGGAATTTCCCAGGTGACCCTAGATGGTGCCAAGTTGGCACAATCCTGACCAGCTCACCAGCTTTGCGGTGATGGAAGTGTTCCAGAACTAGATATGGTCACAGCTATCCAAGTCTGTGACCACTCTGAAGCTCTGCTGAGTGATACACTTTCAAAGGGCGGAGTCTGTGATGCAAACTGAGACCTTAACAAAACTGTTATTTAAAATCCATGAAAACCATTTTCAACATCAGGGCTGGATTTAACCTGCAGATAGGTTTGCCAGCTCCTGCTTTAGATGGCAAACCGCTCTTTGGAAACAAGGAAACAACCTAGGTTTCTAGTCTGCACCCTAGAAACAGTCTCTGTCCACGTAAGGAGCTATTCTGCCGTGTCTCATTTCTAGTTTTCCTTCACAAGTCATGAGGTCTCCTTTCCAACAGCCCTGCTGTCATGCGTGTCCCTCTAGACCCACTGGTCCTTCGGTATCCATTGTTTCTAGTGAGTGGTGGAAGGAGAGTGGGGAAGAGGTCCTCGTGCAGCTCAGCTAAACACATAAACTGCAAGTTGATCTCTATCACCATGACGGTTCAAGAGTGGAAGCCCCAAACTTCCAATATAATCATGTCACTTGGGTGACAATGGCAAAAGAGGCAAGGGTGCTTTGGCTGGTCATGGTGGTGGAAGAGGCCAGTCCTGGTGCAGTTGGTGCAGCCCACACTGCAACGAGCAAAAAGGAGATGCCATAGAAGCAACCCCTTTTTGTTAGCAATTATGCTATTTTCTCTCATTCTTGAGTTAGCCTGGAAAATGAGTCTCCACCAGGATCTGGGCAAGCAGGAGACTGCAGTAATATTTAGAGTTCTATTCTGTGATTTTATAGAACCGCTGAAAAGGTCAAAAACATTTCTTTAAATGTCAATGGCCTGAGGGTCCAATTACCCAGGGGAGGACATTCTTGGAAGAGGAGCTTTGTGAGGCTGGCAGGATGAATGCTGTGGGAAGAGCTCAAGGAGTCAGAAGCCAAGGGGTAGCCCAAGCTTCCAGGAGAGGGCATCCTCAGTGGACTTAGAGGGAGGACAGCGTTCTGCAGACACCGTAGATGCCGAGTTCCCTGAAGATGGCCCAGTAGAGCTGCCCTCTCCAGACAGGGCTTCATGTCCCTTCTGTCCCTTTCTGGGAACCGGACTCCCCTCAACTCCAAACTGAGTTCCCAGGGTCCTATGTACAGAATTGTGGGACAGACTGGAGAAGATTGGTGTGATGGTGTTAACTGTCAACACTGTACAACTAGAATCACCTGGCGGGAGAATCTCAAGGAGGGATTACCTGGAGCAGGTTGGCCGGTGGGCAAGCCTCTGACAGACTGTCCTGAGCACTTTAGTCTGAAGGTACACAGCACCTTTCCCTGGTTTGGGGACCTAGACAGTGTAAGAGCAGAGAAAGGTATCTAAGTGAGTACTGAGCATTCATTTTCTCTCTGCTCTTGACTGTGCGTGAGCTGTGACCAGCAGTCCCAATGTCCTGCCCCTGTGACTTCCCCTCAGTGGAGGACGCTGGACTGCGGGCTGAACTAAACCCTTCTTCCCATAAGTTGCTTTTGTCAGGATATTTTCTATCACATCAGCAGAAATGAAACTGGGACACCCAGCATCTGCCTCCTAGACTATGTGGTCAACCTGCTGAGCAGGTCCGGGCAAACTTCATGAATGGATGTGCCTCCCAGAGAACACATGGAAAATGTAGGTTCCCAAGCCACCCTCTATAGCAATGTTGTGTCAAAGATCTTAAAAGCAATGACATCTTTAAATAATGTGAAAGGAAGCCATTTTTATAAGATAAAGATGGTTTGCTAAAATGCACATCCCCCAGAATGCTGTATGAGAAGAGGGGGACCCAAGCACGGGCCCCTCAGTAACTTGCCCACATATATGACTTTGAGGATGATTTTCCCCAGGCCTCCCGGCAAAGATCAGTGCCTTTGCCTAGAGTCTCGTGTCCCTTGCAAATGTCTTCTTTGGAAAGCTGAGGCCATTTCACTACTCCAAAGCCCTGAGCAGGTTTTTGAGCAGGCCATCCTCAAGCAAGTTAGCAGCTTCCGTTATTGTTATCCAGCCTGTGGGAAATGTCAGGGAGGGCTTCTGGCCCAGGCCATCTGCTTCCCTCTGCACCTGGGGATAGTTCCAGTGTGTCTGTCTGAGCATGTGCTCCAATATGTATCCTCCTCGTGGATCTGGTTCATCACCACAATCATCATATCACCAACCTGTAGTTCAGAGGTGTTTCCCCAAACAAGGAAGAAGGAAGCTGAGATGGGCTGGCTGATACCTACCCCACTCATGATCATGGCCAGTGCCTCAGAAAGGATAGCTGGTGCTGACCCAGGAAGATGCAGGCACAGGCCACAGCCCCACAGACCCTGTCTTCAGATTCTCCCCGGGTGGCCTGAAGCATTTAGAAGCCAGTGTTGACACAAGATGAATATGATTACCTTACTCTGGGAATCAATCTTTCTCCTAAGGAACAACGGTGGATCTTCAAGCTTTCACCAGGGTCTTTCTAGTCTCCCAGGGAGCAGAGGGTTCTGAGAGTCTCCCCAAGAGATATGTGTGGGCCTAGCTAGAGAGGGATTGGGACTCTCTTCTCTAGCCCACAGCTGGGGGACAGCCCAGCTTGTCTAACCTGTTATAAACAGCTCCTGCTAGATGCAGCATTTTCAAGTTATAATTTATTGAGTACCTACCGCGGGCCAAGAACTTCCATTCACTCTCCGAACGTGCACCACAACCTGCTCAGTGGGTACCAGTGTCTGTCCCATTTGACAGATGAGGAAGCAGGACTCCGTGTTACAGTAAATGTTGGCATCTAACTCAAATCCAGCTACACATGAGTCCAAATCCTGTGTTCTTATCTTTGGGCTCTGTGATGGCTACTCTCTGTGCTCAACATGACCACATCTGGAATCAACTACAACCCGAACAGCTAAGCACACCTGTGAGGGATTTTCTTTGTCATTTGAGGTGAGAAGACCCAATGCAAGTCTGAGCCACATTCTCCAGTGGCAGCCCATAGGGAGGACATGGAAGCCTTTACTTATTGTCTGCTTGCCATCACGTTCCCTGGCAAGTTCATCTATCCTGCTGCAGAGGAATTCCTTCACTGGCACTAGACTCTACTTTAGGATTCCAATGCAGACCGAAGACAAGCAGCTTTCTGAGACTTCCCCAGGACTCCAGCTCCAGATTGGGACTGCTGAGACATCAGTCTCTTGTACCAAACAACTACCGGATTCTCGGCCTCTCTGTTGGGAGACAGCCATTGTTGGACTACCTGAACTCAACTTGTAAGCCACTCTGCTAAATCCCATTCTGTCAGTTCTGTTCCTTTAGAAAGCCCTGACTAACAGCCTCCACCTCAACCACCAAGTAAACCGACCAAGACAAGAGGACACCAGGAAAAGGCAGTAGATTTGGGTTACTAGACCCAGCGTCTGAGGTGACAGAGCAGCCCCTGAGTGGGGATGATGACCCAGAACCACAGCTGATGGGAGGAAAGACATCCCACTGTGTGCTCCCAGCAGTCCAGAGCTGCCTGAGGAGAATACAGATAATCACGGCTTTTCAAGCGGGAGTGGCTAAGCGACCCCTCAGTCTTCTCAGAGAGACAGCAAAGGACACAGGCTTGTGGTGTTGGGGAATCAAACCCAGGGCATCACGCACAGCAGACAAGAAGAACTCAGTCAGTGAGTTGCAGTCTTAGCCCGGTACTGTCCTTTGTTTTTGTTTTTGTTGTTTGTTTGTTTTGTTTTGTTGAGATAGGGTCTTGACATATAGCCTAGTAAGCCCTGAATTGGTGATCCTCCTGCCTCAGGCTCCCAAACAGTGTTCACCACCACAGTCAGCAGGAAAGTCCCTGAATTATTCCATTCTCTGATCACAGTCGATGAACCCAGAGATGGGAACTTAGTGTAAGGTGAGCCAATGTGACTTCTCTCCTGCCTGGGCTTTTTCTTTTGAATTGGTACAGAGACAGAGTCTTCAGGAGTTGAGGTTCTGAGGGAGAGCTTAGGAGGTTTGGAAAGCCAATCTGTAGTCAGAAGCAGGGACAGGTAGAAGAAGATAGGTTCTTAGAAGCATTCAAGAGGTATTCAGGAATTTGTGCAGCCCAGCAGTAACCCTTTGTCCCCTAGCTCGGCTATTCAACCTCACAGAGGCACATTTACATTCTGTATGATAGAGATACGTTGTCCTCCATATTGTAAAAGGGAATCGGCACTTCTTGTCGTTAGTGTAGCAGCTTAGCACGTACACACTGGTCACTCTTCTGGGTTCACTCCCTCGGGTCCCGCTGCCCTAGGTGAGTATACAAAGCTGATTCCAGCAGCAATTAACTTGACTTAGCATTTCAGGATATGCCTGAACCTTTCAAACATCCATAGGATGAGAGAAGAGTGTAAGAAAGGACAAGGAGGGAAGCACAGACATCCCAAATCGCAAAAACAAAACAAAACAAAATAAACGTAGCCGAACACCTGACCAGAGGGGCAAGCCTTGTTCTGGATTGACTGACTGCCTCTACCCTTCCTCCTCCCCCTCTATAATCTGGCTGGAGGTGAAAGAGAAGACAGGTTTTTAGGATGTTAATCCACTGTCTTCTCAGAATGCAGGCTGTCTGAATAGAGAGCGGTTTTACAGACTGACTATCTACCTCTGTTTATCAGCATCTGAAAAAGCCAGTGAGCTCCAGCATTCTGTTATGATTGGGATATGTTTACAATATTCTAGGGCTGGCTGCCCACAAATGACAGCCTCCATCCCTTCACACACATACACACACACACACACACACACACACACACACACACACAAACACTCACACACTTACACACATCTATCCACACTATCCTCTCCTGTGCTGAGGTTTAGTATGAGCTAGGTTTTGTCCCTTGTCTTCAAGAGACCGATCTGATCATCGCTTCCTCTAGCATGGCTTCATGTGGAGAAGACAACCTGCGTGTTCCAGAAAAGAGAGGCAGTGGAGCCAACTGGAAGGGTCCCAGATGCCTGAAGGTGACATGGTGTCAAGTGTGGGCATATCAGGCCTGCAACAGCTGGTCCCAGCACTGCAGAGTGGGGTCAGAAGCCAATCTTCCAGGCCAGGCTGACTCCCAGTACCTAAAACTGAAGTCAAGGAGGTGGGGTGGGAGGTGGTGGTGCTAATCATTCCAGTACCAGAGCCAGGAACAACACAGCTCTCAGGGAATCAGTCTGCAAACCATGGTCCTTTCCCCAGAGCCAGCCCTTGGCAGAGGTCCTCAGAGTCAACAGCAATCAGAGAGGGAGAAACAAGGACAGGAGAGGAAAGTGTTCTGGGAGACAGCAGTCAGGGACCAAACAAAGGTCCATCTAGTTTGTTAGTCTTTGAGACAACATCCCACTACGTAGCCCAGGCTGGCCTCACACTTAAGATCCCCCTTTCTACAAAGCACTTCCTACTCAGAAGGTGATGGCAGATGCCCAGCTGATGGACAGCCCTTCTGGGCCTTGATCCCTTTCTAGAAGCTTCTCTGACCTGAATGAGGACCTGTGAGCGTGTCCATTTTAGGATGGAGAGAACTGGGCCCTGACACTCTGTGGCTGGCTCTGCCATCCTTCTGGAGACACAGTGAAGTACTGGACTGGCTTTTGCTTGCTGCCTGCAAAATGGAGGTGCGGTGTGAAATAATGGGGTGATCCAGCAGTTGTGTGGATAACTGGAATTCACAGCAGGAACAAACATGGTGTCCCCCTGCCCCCCACAGGAACTACTCACTGCTGTCTCTTTCTGGCTTACAACACACTTGCTCTTCTGCCATCTCTTGGTAGGGTCACAGGAGGCCCTGGAGGAAGGCCCAGCAATATCATCCATGTCTGTAACCCCAGAAGGCCAAGAACTAAAGTCAGTGCCTTACCTGCTCAGAATCCACAGTATAACGTATAGAACTGACTCCCCATCACCACACGACTGCCTTCCCTTGATCCTTGGCCTGCCCTCTGTGCGTCCCTGTAGCTCGGGACTCCACACCTAGGCTCGTCTCTCCCAGACACTTCCGACTCTTTCTCTATGGTAACTTTCTAAGTGTTTTTGTTCAGCCTCGTGGCAAAGGTCCAAGGGCATTTCAATAATTCTGTTTCTCTCTCCCCTTCTCTCTCTCTCCCCGTCCTTCCCTCCCCATATCTCTTTACCACTTCTTGGGGCCCAACTCCCCCTGATATACAGTGGCATTCTGAAATTTTAGGGGCAATACAGGCTGTTCTGTAAAGTTGCAGTTCTTAGAAAGTTGCTTGGGCCCCATCCCAACTCCTCCAGCCCCCTCCCCTAGCCTCCCCGAACACCCTTCAGGGCCCTTCAAGGAAAACCCAGAGCAAGATAACCCTGAGGATACGGAGGGAGGATTTTGTGAGATAAAGTGAGTTACTTTAGAGATGTAACTAATCAGAGCCATTTATTGGTTAGCTGGTTTTAAACTTAAGAAGAATTCTTATTAGCCTGTGGGTGACCTCCAGAGTGCAGTCCATCTGAAAAAGGAGGGCTGGGGGCAGAGGAGAAGCCCCTTCTCCTGCCACCTTCTCTGGAGTCTCCACCCTACATACCTTACAGTGAGCTTCAGAGCCACGCTTTGTGTGTCTCAGTCCCTGCAAGGTCCCTCACAAACCTAAGACTCAGTCACTACGCTCTTCCATGATCCAGTACTGAAGATGACAGTATTAAGGTAGGGCTGTAGCTTATGTAGCTTAGCTCACGGGGGTAAAACTATCACCTTCTGGATTGGTGTCCTCAGAAAAGAGGCTTGAGTGAGCTGGCTTGTCCCCTCTCCCATGTGAAGACACAGTTGGAAGCTGTCAGTCTGCGCTCTGAAAGGGCCCGCTAGACCATGCTGGCACCCAGTCCTGGGCTTCTCAGTTTCCAGACTATGACAAACAAACTTGTTATTTGTAAGTCCCATGGTGCATGGTGATTTGTTATAGCAGCCTCACTGACACTCGCCCTGACTACTCAAGGGGATAGCTCTTCTTCTTCCTCTTCCTTAGCCTCTGCCCAGCATCCACCTATCCCTTCCTTGTCTTTCCTCCCCCACAGTGAACTGTCCCTGGGGCTAAAGGGATACCTGACCAGTGGCTGGCAATAAGTCACTCATAAACACAACTCATCATGTTGTCAATCACAATCCAATTGCTAATCCTCAAATCAGAGCCCCATTCCAGCTTTCTGAGCACACTGCTGCTTTCTGCAGGGGAGTAGAGGCACAAGGGACTGGGAACCCATTTTCTGTAGAGTTGCAAGAACCAAGAGCTAAACTTGAAGAGAGAAAGATAGGAGAGGCCACAAAGACACTTCTTGTTCCTGCCGGGCTGACTTAGCTGAGTGAACACAGCCTTGGCCTGTGCAGGCTGGACAGGGCCAGGGCTGGCATTGAACTAAGGCTATCCGGAGAGGCTAGCCAGATAGAAAACACTCATTGCTTTCGTTTGCCCAGACTTCTAGAGAAAGCACTCCCCTCATAAGGGACCCTGACCTCCCACCCTCCACATGGCTCGCAAAGGGCAACCACTCATAGGCTGCTATTCCTGCTCTTAGTCACAAGACATGGCCAATTCTAACCTCCCATGGTCCTTTGCACATGGCTCAAGAATGAACATGTGACTCAAAGCCTGCTCTGTCTTAGCCCTTCCCTGGGGATTTCTGTGTGGTCACTAGGAGAAAGAAGATGTCTCTTCCAGTTCACCACTTACTGTGATCTGTGTTGGGAGTTGCTCCCTTGCCCCAGTCTCGGAGGGAGAGAGAGAAAGAGAGAGAGAGAGAGAGAGAGAGAGAGAGAGAGAGAGAGAGAGAGAGAGAGAGAGAGAGAGAGAGAGAGAGAACACACTGGTTCCCTGAGTCCTTGAAGTCACCTCCCTTCCGCCTTTCCCAATGTCGTGGACCGATGAATACCCTTCTCTGGTGAGCCGGTGTGTTGAGTTCCTGTCACTTCAGCTCAAAGAGTTTCTAAGTGACAGAAGAACTGTCTTGCGGTCAGCACATCCACATGGGGGCTGGGCCACCCCGGGGAGTGACAGCTCCTCAGGAAGAGCTGGATAACCTCCTGCCAGGAACACAGCAGAGGAAATTTCTGGATCCAATTGTGCCAGCTAACAGCTAACATTCATCAAGCGCCTGATGTTTTATAACCATTACCCTGGCTAGTCTTCACAACACCCCTGGAGGAAAACATTGCTTCCTCCATTTTGTAGATGAAAAAAAAAGAGACCAGTCTCAAGGAGGCTCATTTCCTTGTCAAGGTGGCACAGGCTGGGCTGAAGTGTCTGTTTGACCCTTGAGCCCATGCTCCACAAACACAAAGATATGGAAGCCCTTGGCTCCCCGATTTCCTCAAAGCTTGGACACCTCTGGAGGGGGCAAACGCAGACCTGGTTTCTGCAGTCAGCTCAGCGGCTCCTAAATAGGGCAGTCGATAGAGACACAGCAGCGCTGTGTCCAGGTGAGCAGAGAGGCACATGGCCCTAGCTGGCTCTGGGGACAGGCTGTCTGCAGAAGCACAGGAGTGGAAGAAACCCAGAGGGTGGAGGGGGCCTCCAGGGAAGGGGCAGATAAACAGTGGGCACTTCATACTCCAGTGCCCTGGAGAAGGGGCTCTGAGCCTTTCTGTGTGGTCCAGATGCTTCAGGGACTCTGATGGGATCTGTAGGCTTTCTAGAAACAAGGATGTGCATAAATCAGAAATTTGTGCACAATTTCAGGGATTGTCTAAGACCCCGCCCCCACCCTGAACCATGGGTGGAATCCCAGTGGTTGAATTCAAAGCTCCTTGAGAAGCATGCATAGCGCACAGTGGCCTGCTTCAGCCCAGGCAACAAACAACCAACAAAACCTTAGAGAAGCCCGGACCTCCATTATCCCATTTTTTACCCAGCCATGTCCAGTTGAAGAAACTGGTGTGGCATGTCCTTAACCCTCGCACAAGTGTGCTGCCCCAGGACTCTCTTGCCTCCATTCCTGCAAGCGCCCTGCCCATGCTAGCCCAACTGGAAGGGCTTGGATGAAGAGCGGGAGGGGCAGGGCTATGGTTATTCCACTCTCCATTTTTATCTCTACCCCCACACGTCTCCAGGAGAGAGTGAGTGTCACAAGCTAGCAATCCAATCAAGGAGGATGGGAGCTGGGCTGCTGAGGAAGGAGGGGGAGAAGCCAGTGACAGACAGGAGGCAGGAGGTAGACAAACAGCAGGAATGGAAGTGGGGGGGACCCGCTGAGGGGGACCTGGAGCTCAGACCCCCACACCGGTCCTACACACTTTCCCCCCAATCCCTTCCTTCCAGGGCTTTCCCCCATACTTGAGGCCCCCTCCGTCTAAGCAGCCTGTCCTGCATCTCTCTCCTTGAGGCCCCCTCCGTCTGAGCAGCCTGTCCTGCATCTCTCTCCTTGACTTCTGATATGTGGCTCTTATCTGAAGAGCGGGGCACTCACCACAAGTAGGAGACAAATCAGCCCCAGTGCTGGTGGGAGAGGTGACATGGCTGGGAAAACTCCAAGAGGCCTATGAGAGACAACGTCTGTTCCCCATCTCAAGCACCCCCGCCTGACCTTTAGCCCCAGGCTTTCTCTGGACTTCCAAAACTGGGTGCACTTCCCTCACTGGAATTACTTGATTAATCGCCTGCCCGCTTCCCTGCCAAGTTAATACAGAATCTGCAGTCCTATCACCAGTACCTAGCATGCGGCTTGGCAGAGAGCATGCCCACCCTATCGAGAGAGGCCTCGTCAATGTTTGCTTGTAAGGGGAACTAGCCATACGCTCTCCGCTCTCCATCTGGGGAGAAAACCCCATGCCAAGTGGCAGGCAGAGGTGTGGGAAAGACCTCCAGAAGGGGCAGACACGATGCCTGAAGCTTGCTCTAATCGCCTGCCACTTTGGATACCTTCTCTTTCTGGACCACATTTTTTTTTATCTGAAACTTGGACGTGGTTAGACTTACTAACCTGTGATCCTAATACCAACAAAAGATTTTTAAAGTATCATGATTAATGCACAGCAATCTTGACTCACTACTCACAAACATTGGCAACTTACCCTTTTCTTTTCTGCTGGGGGCCTGGCACCGTGGGTATTTTTATCTGCGTATTCCTGGTCTAAAACGAGCCATCTCCTCATCCAGCCATGTAAGGGCTCCGTGCTCACAAAACTAACTAATTAATCAATATGCTCACTCATTTGTTCATCCCAAATATTTATGGAATGCCTACCGTGAGTCAGAGATAAATCATATTTCCTTCACTGTCTTTGTGGGAAGCTCAAGGAGAGCTGGAAGGTTCTAGTAATGTAACGTGATGAAGCCTGAGGGATCCTTCCCTCCTCACCTGCTCCATGCCACCCCACCCCCATCTTCTGTTAGCAAACATGCTGCTGCCCCAAGGGCTCTTCCTAAGGCACACTTAGTGACACTGGATGGAGGGGCGACCAGAGGGTTGTGAGCAGAGTTAACAGTCAGAGGCTGGGCGCAGGTATCCCTCACAAACATGGCTGTCTGTCCTCAAGAGGTCAGTTAAACAGGCAAATGCAAAAGGCAGATCTGTTTTACTTGATTGGACCTCTCTGGAGAGAGGAGCAAAGAGGTCCAGTGACTGTCCATGTCTTTCTTCTAGGTCTCCATGCGAAGTTCAGGTTTAAATAAAGAACATGAAGGCGTCTGCAGCGAGGCAATCCTAAGATGTGGTCCCACCCAACCTCGTTGTGTCGACTCCAGCATCTTCTGAGGAACTGTCTGACAGGTTGTCAAACCGCGCAAGATCTTCTACCAGGAGACAAGCTCGCACTCTGGCTGCTCCAAGGTTCAGCCTGTTCCTTCTCCAGGATGAGATTTCTGGGGAAATTCCGATTTCTTGGGGTCTGTTGATTCAACAGTCTGATAGTCAAAGGGAGAGCACAGTGTCTCTTCACTCCTGCCAGGAAAGGCACATCAAGGTGATCGTGCTGACGATCTGGCCTGAGGCTGGGTGCTGAGTACGTGCCTGAAGTATCTGAATGACTGGTTGTGTCTACACTAGTCGACCACAGCAAATATGGCATCCACTAACACCCAGTCAGCGCCTCCTTCCAATAACCCCAAATTATTTCAGTCTTACCAAACGTTTGCTTCTTCTTTTTGGTCTGGGGTACAGATGGGGGTCAGGATATTGGTGTGCAGGAGCCAGAGAAGGGGGAAGTTTCACTGATGTCCTCCAGACCAGTTTATGCCAGCTCAAGGGTGGTCTGCAGAGCTCTAGAGAGGGGAATACAGGACAGTTCTCCAGTGACTGCATCCTCAGGGTGACTTCTGAGCCATGCGGGGCAGTGAAGTGCTAAACTTGGCCAGCCTGCTTCCCCTTCTGCCTACACAGCTATGAGCTACTCTGGCTGAGGACCCCCAACCTTAAACACCAACTTCACAGATCCTTTCTCTAGTTGCAGCTAGGATCCCCTAACTGCATAACAATCCCTATAAAAAGAAAGACAAACAAACAAACAACAAACAAACCTGGTTATTGAACTTCCTAAAGGCAATACAAACACCTTTGAAAGAAATTGAAAATATATTTGCTTAAAAAAAATATGCCGAGTGGTGGTGGCGGCATACGCCCTTAATCCCAGCCCTCGGCAGGCAGAGGCAGGTGGATTTCTGTGAGTTTGAGGCCAGCCTGGAATAGTCTTTATTAGATTATTATGTTCATATTAGATTTTGTTTGTTTGTTTTTCGTTTTCTGAGCCAGGGTCTCATTTAATTCTAGGGTGGTCTTGAACTTGTTATGTGGCTGAAGATGACCTTGAACTTCTGATCCTCTAGCCTCTACCTCCTGAGTGCTGAGATTACAGGTGTGTGCTACCATTTCCATTTTTTATGCAGTGCTGGGGATTGAACCCAGGACTTTGGACATACTAGGCAAGTGCTCTACCAGTTGAGTTACAATGCTAACCCTTCATACTAGGTTTCAATGAACATATATAAATAATTCTTTCATGCTATCCGGTGTTACTTCTGAATGTCTATTCATTGCTGATACTGGCTTTTTCCTTCCTCTCTCTTTCTTTATTTCTCCTGCCTTTTCTATCTCTTTACTAATCACCAAATTCCTTATTTTTTCTCTGCCCAGATACACAAATCATTTAACCTAAAAAAAATCAATCAAAATTTCTCCCCTTGAATCTTAATTCCTATTTATCTAAGTATTTATCTAACGCTTGAGTTCTCCGGGTAAACTTCTAAAGACAACAGACGGGGCAGAGTGCTTGCCCAACATTCTCAAGGCTCCACTGCCAACACCCAATGCCCAAGGAAACACCACCACCGCCGAACCAGTCTGCTCTAGCTGTCTTAAATCTTCAGCTCACACTGTCTAGCCACGCTGGCTGTCCCTCTGCTGAGAGGGCTCATCTACCTGGGGACACATGTGTCCTCTACAGCAGGAGAAGTCCTAGGTTCGCATGCATCTGAGAGCCTTTGCTTTGTATTGATGGCCTCTGGCTGTTTCACCTCTCACAGGCTGCCTACAGCTCTGCCACAGGCACCCCCACAATCCCCACAGTCACCCCCACAATCCCCACAGTCACCCCCACAATCCCCACAGTCATCCCCACAGTCACCCCCACAATCCCCACAGGCACCCCCACAATCCCCACAGTCACCCCACAATCCCCACAGGCACCCCCACAGTCCCCACAGTCACCCCACAATCCCCACAGTTGGTAAAGTGCTGACTTCAGCTGCTCTGGACCTCGCCACCTTCCCCGGCTGGCTCCTCACTCTGTGTGCTCTCTCTCATCCACAGTCACTTTCCCCATAACTGCTGGCACTCTGGTAAGTTCTGTTGCTCTGGTGTAGCATTTAACCTGCTCTGAATTTCACCCACACCCACAGTTTCAGCTCATCATCCCCGCCCTCACCCCCAATTCAGGGCAAAATCTAAAGACTTCTGGGAATCATGGTGGCTTAAATGCAGGTTTACAAAACTACCCTCCCCGAACTTGACAGAAATGCACAAAAAGAAACAAAAATGAGAGCAAAGGCTGCACCAGGGTTGAGATCATGGTACAGTTCTCCCCAAATATAAAAGGAGATTTAAATCGAGGCGGCCTTCCTCTCGGAGGGGAAGATGCAGCGATATGAGGGTCAGCAGAAGGGAACTGGTAAACTCAATGTGACCCTAGTCAAAAATACCACTGTGATTTTTTTTTAACACAATCAAGTCATTTTAATGAGATAGTTAACCTAGGAAGGAATCTAGGTAAACTCTGAAGGAAATGGCTAGTACTGTGTGTGTTGGGGGATAAAGGAAATAGCATCAAAGTGACTGAAGAAACTCCATCTTCTCTTGCTCTTACTCTAACTCCACGTTGTGTCTGCTCCAGTGCTTCTCAGCCCCTAGCCCCCTGAACAATCATGTCTGCCTTGGAGGTGCCCAGGTTCCAAGACCCTGATCATAGCCTAAATGCATAACCAAAATATCTGCTGGATGGATAACCCAAACAGATGTTATCCATCAGGTTCCCCTGACCCAAACCTGACAATGATCTCATCGTGGGATGTCCCTGAGCTTCAGTGCCAGTTCGGAAACAAGAGCCCACTCTCAACTGCCAGGCCAATAAAAGGACTTTAATTTTGTCTTTTCTGTGTGGTAGTCTGTAACTTTCTCAGCTGGACCACAGCAGCAGGTCATAATGACTTAGGGGAAAGTATTGTAAGAAGCAAGCACATCCACATCTATATAAAAATGTAGTAAGTGAGAAAGGAGACATTGCAAATTAACGATGGAAAGATGGAGTATATGCAAACATGAAAAATGATCTATACAAAGAATACCTAAGTGGGTATTTTCTCATTTGTTTATTGTGGTGCTTGGGTGGAACCTTGGGCTTCAGGCATGCTAGATGAGCCCCTCACCCCTGACCTTGGCCCCTAACCCTCCATGGGTGTACCAGGCAAAGCCAAGTCAGAAAGTCATCATGGACAAGACTGGTATAGAAAGCTCTGAAGGCCGGACAGTGCATAACAAAAGCAGGGACCACTTAGGAGGAAGTGGGTGTTTGCAGCAATAAATGACTACTACCTCCCACCTAGAACACATTCCCTCACCTCAACAAGCAAAGATAAAAACTGATGAAAATGGAGGAAGAACCAAACTGCTTAGAATGCTTCATCTGCTCAGCCCGCTTGTGGAGGGGCATGGGAGGGGTAGTGGGCTAAGAAAGTGTCATGGCAAAATGCTATCAGACCCTCTCAATCTGTGCCTATAAATAAAGATCCATTAGCACCTCCACCCCAAAGCCCCTGCTGTTTCTCTCCTCGCACCTACAGAACCTCTGCCCTCTTCCTCCTCTGCCACAAGTATTTCTGGGAATTCCAAAAACAGAGTGCTGAGTCTCACCCGTCTGGAATTCTCCTGCCCTAGTTCAACCCTGCTGCCAACAAAGTCCATAGAAATAGCCTGAGCATGTTACCCCGATAGTGACCTGTGTGTGACTGCTGCCCCAGGAAGGTATTACCTAGGATGTTTCCAAAGCCACCACTCCATGGCCCAAGTAGGGATACAAATGGTTTCTCTACTGCCCAATGGCCAGCTTAACCCAGGGTTTAATCCAAACAGAAGCTAATGGCAGAGAAGGAGAGCAGAAGAGAACTGTGTTTGTTTCTTATTGATGGTTTAACAAATTACCTCAACTTTGAAGGCTCAAAAGAATACGTATTTTATACCTGGGACCATGCAGCTCACATTTGTCACCCCACCATTCAAGAAGTTGAGGCAGGAGGAGGAGGATTGCTATGTATTCAAGGTCGGCTACATAGTGTGTTCTAAGACAGCCTGAGCTACAGCTCGAGACCCTGTTTCTAAAACCAAATCACAAGAACTGGAGAGATGGCGAAGTGGTTAAGAGAACTCGCTGCTGAAGGTCCTCACTGCCAGATGACCGAGTTCCCGTCCTAGTACCCGTGTCAGGCAGCTTGTAACGATCTGTAACTACAGCTCCAGGGCCTCGGATGCCCTCTTCTACATGGCACGTCACACACACACACACACACAAAGAGAGAGAGAGAGAGAGAGAGAGAGAGAGAGAGAGAGAGAGAGAGAGAGA
>NW_004949147.1:1661634-1672961 GCF_000317375.1 Microtus ochrogaster
AGAGAGAGAGAGAGAGAGAGAGAGAGAGAGAGAGAGAGAGAAGTAAACGGTAGCACGCGGTTTAGTCAGGGATGAGGGAGAGTAGGGAGTGGAGGCTGATTGGCCAGAACTAAACATGCATAAAAACCCATATGGAAACATACTACATTGTAAGCTAATAAAAATATGATTTCAGAAAAAAGTTTGGATAGAGGTATCCTATACGGGTGATGCCAATCCCAGAGGACATGCATTATTAAAAATCCAAATGTCAGGTATGGACCCCCTTCCTATGAGCTGTGAGCTGTCAGTTAGGGAGGCCTCAGAGGTCTCCCCAAACAGTACAACCTCTTGCCATTGCTCCTGGCTGCTATCAGCACTGGATGTAGGACCCGACTGCTGAAGACACCATTCACTGTGGTTACAGGACACAGAGAAATCAAACTGGAACTGAACCAGAAGCTTCTTCCTAATGCTGGAAGGCGCTACAGAAGCAACCAGGATGGGGGCATCATCAGCGATCTTCCCCAGTAGTGGACTACGTGCCACAAACCTAACCACTGGTGCCATAGCATTACAGGGGCGACCAACCACTCCCTGCTCGGATTTGAGGCCCGCTTCATAAAAGGCAAGAATACCTGGAGCTGCAAACCTCAGCTTTTGATAGCTCATGGCTGGGGGTGTCAGAGCCACGCGGGGAAGGAGGACTTACTACTGCTGTTACATCTGTAGACGGGTGCAGCTGTCAGCCTCGGTCACAGTGGGTCATAACGGGTCAAAGAACTGAGAAGTGACTGTTGAGTGCCGGGTCCCAAACAAGCTGTCTGTATCACCGTCTCCTAGGCTCAGGGGACACTGTGAGAGAAGGAGCAGACCGGATGAAGAGCTGGAGATGAGGGAAGTGTCGCAAAGGGCTGTCTTCTGGAGACGGCACGTGCGATGGTTATTGCTGGTTGTCAGCTTGACTGTATCTGGAACAAACTACAATCCAGAACTGAAGGGCACACTTGTGATCTGGATCTTGAGGCTGGAAAACAACACACCTTTGACCTGAATCTTGAAGCTGGAAGGCAGAGGCTTTTGATCCGAATCTTGAAGTAAGATGATACACACCTTTAATCCAAATGGGATTAAATGGGAAGACACACCTTTAATCTTGGTCACACCTTCTGCTGTATAACCTATATAAGGACAGGGAAGAAGGAAGCTCTTGTTCTTTGCCTGCTTGCTCTCGCCTTGCTAGCGCATTCATTCCTTTGCTGGCATTGGAGCTACTTCTTCTGGACTCCAGCATACACAGAAGACCAGCGGGGACATCCAGCCTCGTGGGACCGAGCAACCACTAGATTCTTTGACTTGCCGTTCACAGCTAACCATTGATGGATTAGCTGGACTGCAGCCTGTAAGTCATTTCAGTAATTTCTTTCACAGGTAGGTAGGTAGGTAGGTCGGTCGGTCGGTAGGTAAGTAGGTAGGTAGGGAGAACCCTGACTAATAAAGCATGACCACTGTACTCATGAACTCATGGTGGCTGTTACCTGCACAAGACCTGTACAAGGTGACCCCATCAACATTCAATCATGTCTGAGAGAGGAGCTCATGAGGCCCATCCCTAGCTGAGGAGCTATTGGCAGCTAATGGCTGTAGGGGGAGGGGAGCCATTTTTCTTCAGTGACCCAACAGTGGGTAAATTGCCCATTCTCCAGTAACTAACCCTCCATTCATACTCAGGCAAGCAACTCTAATTAAACTCAGTGGGACACACACACACACATGCATGCACACACATGCACATACACATATGCATGCACACACACATGCACACGCACATGCACACACGCAAAGCACAAACATGCAGATGGTACAACAGACATGAAAGTAGGAGGGGACTTTTGGGGAGAGGAAAGATTCACGGACAGTGGGAGAGGGATAAGAGAATAATGGGGGAATAAGATAAAACTATATTCTATACATGTATGAAGTTGTTGAAGAATACATAATAAATTAAAAAATGACCTCACATTTATCCTCTTAAAATTCTGAATGTCAGAGCCTGAGATAAGTTTCCCTGGGCCACAGCTTCAGTTTTGCTCTTTTCCAAGTTTCCAGGAGAGACCACCCCTCGCTTCTTCCCAACACTATGTCCATGTCTTGGCTAGTGAGCCTTTCCCCAGCCTCAGCCACCACGGGTTAGTGGCTGCACTGTCTTCATGCTCCATGTCAAACCTCCCTCCAGCACCCACGGAAAGGATGAGGGTGTGGCGGGCATGCTGCTCAGAATCCCAGCCTGGGAGGATCACTGGGGCTGGCTGGCTGGCCAGTCAAGCCTAACTGGTGAGCTTCAGGTCAGGGAGGGACTTCTCTCAAAAACTAAGGTGGCATGCCCACCCTAGGAAAGACAGCTGAGGTTCTCTTCCGGCCTCCATAAGCACGCACATGTTTGTGTAGCCACACACACAAACATACACTCACACACAAGCATACACACAATCCTCAGCTAGCCACACACACAAACATACACTCACACACAAGCACACACACAACCCTCAGCATCTCCACAGGCACAAGACAACCAGGCCCAGTACTGCCCCATGATCACTAGCGGCAAGCCCAAGGGGCCGGAGCAATGCACCAGCTGCAGAGAGGCTGTGGGTGCAGCCGCAGCCAGGCTGTAAGCAGCTTATTTGCAGGAGTTTGGGCTTTATCCTGACGCCAGTGGAATTCACTGCAGAGTTTAAGCAGCTATGGCCAGATTTACATTTTGAAAAGCCACTCTGGCAGCATGGTGGATAGTGGATTATAGTAGGGCAGGGCTGGAGGCCAGATGCTACAGTCCAGGCAGGAGATCATCTGGAGTTGTGTCAAGGAATCTGAAAAGAAGGGGACGTACTCGGGGGGCGGGGAACTGATGGGGAAAGAGCGGGACTTCCGCATTAGCTGGGTGTAGGGAGCTTAGGAAGAACCAAGATCAGTGAAGCCAGGTTTCTGTCTTCAGCCCCTGGACAGATGGTTGTCTTCAGAGTGGGAAGAGCAGGGTCTCTGGAGACATTGTGGGTATGTAGACACTAGAGTATGAACATGGGGTCACTGAAGTGAGCCAGTGAGCAGAAGGCCCACGTGTAAAAGCCTGACGACATGAGTTTGAACCCCAGGATCCCACAGGGGAAAGGGGAGAACTGACTCCTGAGAATTGTCTTCTGACCTCCATGGAGACATCACAGCACATACATGACACTCATACACACTCATGGTGTGCACACACACACACACATAAACACTCATGGTGCCCCCCCCCATACACATGCATGGTGCTCACACACACGCATGGTGCTCACACACACACACATGCATGGTGTTCACAAACACGGCACTCATACACAAATGGCACACACACACATACACATGCATGGTGTTCACAAACACGGCACTCATACACAAATGGCACACACACACACATACACATGCATGGTGTTCACACATACGCATGGTGCTCACACACACATATGCATGGTGTTCACAAACACGGCACTCACACACAAATGGCACGCACACACACACATACACATGCATGGTGTTCACATACACGGCACTCACACACGAATGGCCCTCATACACACGACACACACATGCATGGTGTTCACACACATGGCGCCCACATATGAATGGTGCTCACACACATACACTCACACACATGCATGGTGTTCACATACACGGCACTCACAGACGAATGGCGCTCATACACACGCATGGCACTCACACACCTGCATGACGCTCACACACACAGGCACGAAATTAACTAAATGAAAGACTACAGAGTACATGTAAGACATCTAGGAGGCTGCTGAATGAACAAGTCTGGAGACTATTTGAAAGATCTCGGCCAAGAGCATGGACAGTAACCAGAAGCAAGGACCCGGCCAAAGGTGACCAGGGATTTCTGAAAAACATAGATCACTCACTGAGTTGAGGATAGAATTTATATCTCTGAGGCCTCATCAGAGGCTAGGACGTGAAGAGAACCAAGGCCTGGTCAGGTAGGGGCGCAGAAAATCCTAAGAATGCAGTCCCTGATCAAGGGAAGGACACGTCAAGAAGGGAGAACCAGCGTCCGCGGCACAGCGCCTGCCCAAGGACAGCAAGCAAAGAAGGAAGGCAGACTTGGTACTCAGGATCCGCAGTGGTCTTGCTTAAGGCCTAGTGGGGAGAGGACTGAGAATGAGAGGCACGTGAATGACAAGGCAAGGGAGTGGAGGGCACGGTCTTGATAAGAGTGAGGTGGTGAGGAGCGGGGCAGTGGTGGCACACACCTTTAATCCCAGCACTCGGGAAGCAGAGGCCAGCCTGGTCCACAGAGTGAGTTTCAGGACAGCCAGGGGTGTTACAAAGAAACCCCTGCGTGGAATGGAGAGAGAGAGCTAGGAAAGGAGGGAGGAAAGGAGGGAGGGAGGGAGGGAGGGGTGAGGTGGTGGGTCCTGGGATCTAAGCTGGGGAGGGGCTGTAGTCACAGCAGGAGGGGTGCACAGGCAAGAGTGGACAGGAGTAAGGTGAACGGGAATCCCATGGAGCAGTAGGAAGGTTTGATTTACTAGTGACTTTTGCAATAGGGAAGAATCCAGCCGGAACTGAGCTCAACTTCTCTGAAACAAAAGGCAGGAGATGTTTTAAAGGCTGGGTACACCACAGGGAATCCATGATGGGAGAAGCAGGGGTGGGGTGGGGGGCTTTCCCCAAGTGGCTGGACCACCTGGAGTGTCTAAGTGGTGTTTAGGAAGCGCGAGACTTCTGCCATCCCTCAGAGCCTGGGAGACAGGGGCCCTATCGTCAGTTGTTGACTGGAATGCATAGCAAACCCTCTGACAGCTTTGAGCTTTTCCAGGCAGGAGCCATCGGGGGCCGGAGTCATCATCCTAGAGACACAGGGCTGATCTATTTAGAAGCCATGCCAGTGTTTGTTTAAGTCACTTAGTGCAAGGGTTTAGGCAGAGTCACCCTGTGCTAAAAGTGCTTCTGAGGTCCTCACTGTGCCCTTGAAGAACAGTGGAAGACATAGACAGGAATGCGAAATTTCAGTTGCTGAAAACGGAGTCTTTCTAGCTTGAAAACCACCATGAGAACAGGTAACTGAAGACCACTGAAAATCAGAAAAACCAGGACCAGCTATCACAAAGAGCCTCTCCCAGGGAAACAGAAATGTGGTGTGGAGATATGCCCAGGAGACAGCCATGGTCTCAACCGTGGGAGCCTGTGGGGAGCAGGTAGGCGGACGGGTATTAAGGGAGGTGATTCGGACCTCACTTCCTCATCCTGGCGCCATCAAGGACTGAAGAGTGGCCTTCTGTGAAGAGCCTGCAGTGAGACTTAAAACACAAACCTACTGGGTGGTGCTGGGGTAGCAACAAAACCCCCACAAACCTGACCATAGTCCTTGCAAGTCATAGTCCCGCAGACGCCGCAGAATGAAGCACAATCCAGTACAGGTGTGAAGATGCCCTTTCCACTGGAAACAGCTCTCTGAGCTTCAAAATACAGAGACCATGGCAGCTGGGATTGAGAGGGCTGCTTGCGGTAGGCAAGGCTGGGAGCCAAGGCGAGGTCAGGTGTGACTGTCCCAAGCCTCCATGCTCTCAGTCCAACTTCAGAGCTTAGGTAGTTTAGGCAGCCTTTTAGAGTCGAAGTTTAATCATCTGTGAAATGGGGCTAATACCACTCACCTGACAGTGTCTGCATGAATCACACGAGCTAATCCTTGCTAAGCGCTTGGCGCGTCCCCCGGTACAGTGCAAACTCTTCCCAAGTGTTAGCCGTCCTGATCATGAATGAGTTCCTTTATTCCTAAGTACAAGTTTGTGTTTGGTTACTCGCAGAAGCCTCTTCATGCACTAGGGAGAGGGCCATTCATAGCTATAGGAAGCTTCTCCTTGACTTGACCAGAAGGCTGTCCAATAAAAAATGTCCAGGCTTGGCAATAAATAACTCGGGTTTCACAAGGGCCCTCATCAATCCATACCTGCACCCTGCTCACTGTGTAAATTATTCTCCAAGGAAACACGATCAGGAAAATAAAGGCCCAGAGAACCAGCACGGTAGCCAGCTCGCCAGGGCTGTGATTCCAGACAGGTTCCTTTAAAGGAGGGGCTCAGAACAGTGCCACAGACACCTATGGTCCCAGCTGCTCCAGAAGCTGGGACAGGAGGATGGCTTCAGCCCATGAATTTCAGGCTAGCCTGGGCGACGTAGTGTGGATTCCTCACTCCCATTCCTCACCCTCAAGAAAGAAATGAAGG
Source organism: Microtus ochrogaster (assembly GCF_000317375.1). Lineage (NCBI taxonomy): Eukaryota > Metazoa > Chordata > Mammalia > Rodentia > Cricetidae > Microtus > Microtus ochrogaster. The sequence goes on from NW_004949147.1 coordinate 1,667,898, forward strand.
AGGAGAAAGGAAAGACAGAAAGAAAAAACAGAAGGGAAGGGAAATGTATGCCTCGGGGATTTTACAGATGGTCTCTTAGCAGAGAACTTCACCATGGGGCGTGTAGGGTGGATGAAGCAACTCACCTCATCAAAGCTTTGGGCCAAAAAAAAAAAAAAAAGCAAGAAACTGGCTTTGCAATGCCCCCTTCAAGGACAAATCACTAATGACCTGACTTCTACCAGGCTTCACCTCTTCAGGGCTCTACCACCTTCCGGAAGTGTCACATGCTGGCTACCATGGCTTCAATGTGTGATGTTGGGGAGGGTGGACATTTAAGATCCACAGTATAGCAGCCACAGACCTGGCCAAAGACACATGCAATCCGCAGCAGCACTGAGGGAACCAGCCTCCCTCACCTCCGTCTCAGCTTCAAGCGCACAGCCTGCCTGTTTCCACAAACGTCTGGGCCTGGCTGGGCCTGTGTGTTGCTGCTGTCACCGCCAACTGCTCTGTCGACCGTGGGAGTATGGACCCGGGATCCAGGAACTGTTGTCCCAACTCTGATTGTGGCTCCAGGCTTAGTCATATTTCTGTCTCAGCTCCCGTCAAAGCCTTCCCTTGGGGCCTGACATAGGACCCATCAAAGCCCCCTTCACGTCCCCTATTACCATCCTGTCACGGCGCCCAGAACAGCCTCTGTCACAGGTCTTGTTAGAGTCCCTGCTACAGCCCCGTCAGTCACAGTCTGTCACAGAACCTGTCACAGTCTTGTCAGCCCCAGTCCCAGCACAGCCTCCATCATAGGACTACTTCCTGTCGGCCCCCTGTTAGAGTCCTCGACGTAGAACCTGCCAGAACACCAGTCACAGCTCCTGCTGGCCCCATGAAGCCTCTAGTACAGCCTGGATCACGACTCCTGCCATGGTGTTTGTCAGAGCCCCTATCATAGACTCTGTCATGCTTGTCCCCATCACACAATCAGTCTCCGACAAACTCTATGCCATAGCCTTTATCACCGCCCTGGCTCGTCACAGCACACCGTCAAGTCTCTGGCATATCCCCTGTCACAGCCCCTTTCAGAGATCATATCAGGGTGACGTCGCAGTGTCAGAGCCCCGACTGTAGCGTCTGCCATAGTCCTGACACAGCTCAGTCTCAGCCCATCACAGCCCCCACCCCAGCTGTATCACAGTCTCCATTGCCCTCCCTTGGCTCTGCCAGTTCTCCCAGCCCCACAGCGTGGCCTGTGGGGCACAGCTCTCATTACACAGCGGAACTGTCTCTCTCTGGAAGGCATCCAGCGGAAGGCTCATGTAATAGCAGGTTATCCTGATGTGCAGGGCTTGTGGGAGGGAGGCTGGGCTATGGAGCCTGTACAAAAGATGTGCTTCCCAGGGAGCTAGAGAGTACAGCTCCCGGACCAGCACCCGGGGCTGGCTGCGGCTTAATCTGTGTACCCACAGGGCTCAGGGGTCCAGATTCTGCTTCCTGGAGTATCGTGAATGGCCCCACAGCATTCTGTCCACCCCCTTGACTCCGCTTGAGTCCCCAGGGAGCAGGGATTCAGTGTATTGTTTCGTGACTTACTCTGCACAGCTAAGCCCAGGGCACATCGTTCAACGGTTCTTCCAAAACTGTATCTTAAATTGCCCCTAGTAGCTCCCCACTGTTTCCAGAACCAACCCGTCTCGGAGTTCTTGTGGCTGTCTGCTCCTGGCCTGTCCACCTATCTCCATTTTGGGGGTCCTCTTGGCCATTCTCACAGTGCGCCGGTCACCTGCCATCTCCCACTTTTCGTCTCCCCTCCTCCAAATTGTGCCTGACTTCTTCAGCGACAGATTCAAGCCTATGTCCCTTGCCCCTCCTCCAGAACCTCCTGCCTCTGCGCTCCAGTCCCCTGGCCACACCCCACACCTGCCTGCATTCTGTGTTTTAGGGGATTTGTTTCTTTCTTGCCTCAGTCTCTGGTGCAAGGGACAGCACGAGTGTGAAATGTCCTCCCTGGAGCAGTGGGGGTCCGTGGGCCAAGTCTGTTTCCTGTACTATCTTGGGGTCCCTGGAAAAGCCCCATCTCCTTAGCTGTCTCCAGTGCCCCAGCCCCTGAGTCACTCTGTTTGCTCCTCTGCCAGCCCAGTCTATTTCTTCCTGCTTTCACCCCTCATGCCTCTAATCCAAGCTGTTTAAACTCTCCTTCCTCAGCCTGTGTGTGGCTGTTTGAACCCAGGGCAGCCCTGACAGATGGCAAGATCCAGACTGGGGACTGAGGAGCCTCTTCTACTTACTTCTTGGCACCTCCTCTCCGCTGGCACCTCAGGGGCCTTCCCTTCCAGTGCCCCCCTCTCCAGCCTGGCTCCCAGTCCAGGTGGCCCAGACGTCCTGGAGCCCTGGCAGGACACAGAGACAAAGTCCAGGCCTGGCTGAGCTGTCAGCATATCTTTCTCCACCCCATCCAGGGGCAGGAGGTGGCATGAGACCCCACCCATGCCCTGGCAGAGTCCCCGGGAAGCAACAGATACACAAATTGGGAGGCAGCTGAGAGACCATGGGAACCAAGGCTGGCCTGGAGTTGGAAGGACTCTGGGCTCTGCTGGAGTCTGGTGCACGCATGAGGGAGGTTCTCGGGAGTCCCAGTGTGGTACCCTGCAGCCAGGCAAGGGATGGAGCACAGGACAAGCCCACAGCTTCTGCTCCTAGATCCTAGAGAAACCAGGGGGAACTACCAAGAAGGTGATGGCAAGCTCAGCAAGAAGGGGAGCCCGTAAAGGCTTTCTGGCCCACTATTGTCTTACTGGGGCTAGGGAAGGGTGAGCATGTTGGCTCATAGGACTTTTTATAGCCAGAATTTCCCCTGTGTCCCTGGGAAGCAGAGGATGCGCAGGATGGGAGAAAACTGATTGGGGATGAGAAGCTGAGGATCCAAGGTTGGTCTGTAGGGTGTGGGGGATGAGGAGCTGAGGATCCGAGGCTGGCCTGTAGGGTGCTGGGAGGAGGGGACCAGGAGGATCCATTACTGGCCTTGTTTGGAGACAGTAAGATTTCCTCTTAAAGCCAGCTGAGGACAAAAGCTAAGCAGCCCTCCAAGAAGGGCGCTTGCCTTTCGCCCCATCCTTTGTGAATCCCACTGAGTGAACACAGCAAGTGCCCTAGCCAAGCTACTCCATATTCATAGTCTCCTCTACCCCCGTTGCTCCGTTGCTCCGTCTCTCCCTCCGCTCCCTCTTCTTTCCACTGCCTAGAAAACCAAGCTCACATCTCCCTCATTACCTCCTCCAAAAGTCCACCTTGACCGTCCTCAGGAGAGCCATTGCCCTGAGCATCTCAAACACTCCCTGGGACCCTCACCCCTAGATCTCGGCAATGGCCTTGGCCCTCAGCCACAAGGACATCTATCTATCAGCCTTCTCAGCCAACAGCTATGGAAGCCTAAGCACACAGTGGGGCACCCAAGGCTTGATCGAAACCGGCTCGCTGACTTCCTCTCTGTACACCAGTCCCCTTGCAGCTAGCTCTTCTGGGTACCATTTGTCAGGAAGCCTGGGGACAGAGGTTATTGCCAAGGCTCGCTTTCTCAGAGCTCTGGTTGGAATTCTCAGCAGGAAGTCTCTATGCCTGTGACCCTCACTTCACAATCTAGCCTGGCAAAGCAGTAGCTACACTGGGCAGGAGCAGATCCCCACAGGAAAAAAGGTAGAGAAGCATATGTGTCTGGAGACTGCCACTCCTTCTTCCGCGGAAGCGGGGGCGGAGGGGGGGCACGCACAGGGTCAGACCGTGGCCTCTGAGCCAGATGCCTCTGATCCCACTTAGACAGCTGCATGCAGGGTTCAAGGGATAAGTAAGTTCCCATTCCTGATAGGAAATCTTCCTTGGGGACCCAGCTAGGGCTTACCAGAGGTGTCAGCTTAAAAGAAACAGCTGTGTATAGTGAAACATCTCTTTCATCCATACAAGAATTTTTAAGATGAACATATGGCCTAATGCTGGATTCCAAAGCCAAGAGTCTCCCCAGCCATGGGCTGATGCGGTCTTCACTCCGGATTCCATCATGTAATGTCAACTGAGCACTCACTACACGTGGGATTGCATGCACCACGCTTGTCTTCAGGACAATTTGTGAGGCGATTATCATCAAACCCATTTTACAGAGGAGGATGATCGAGGTACACACAGGCAGCAAGTGACGGGATAATTGAACCCCATGACTTTTGCTTCCTAGGACCCATCTCTATTGTTTCTAGCTGGGGTTCCCAGGCTTCTGGAATTCACAGACAAATAGTGTTTCCAAAAATGAGTTTTTGGGAACAAACACAGAACAGCATGCCAAATTTTGTTATTTGGCCAAGAACATTAAAACACAAACAAAAGAACCAAACACATTACCTAGCACTATGATTTCACAAATGGCATTTTAACACAGAAAATGTGGCAAGGATATTATCTTAGAAGACACAGCTTTAAAGAGGGGACAAGAGACAATGTTACACTTTTTAAAAAGTCTCCATTATTTTCTCTCTCTCCCTCTCTGTCTGTCTCTGTCATCTCTCTCATCTTACACAGGAACTGGCCAAGATCTTGGCACTGCATGGAGTACTACCCTACCTCAGTGCTCTCGTCCATAAGCAAATCGGGTATGAACTTGATATGCACAATCAGCTACCTCTCGCTTCAATCCTGACAGGTCTTCTGAATTTCACTAATATTTAGTCTCCAGAGGAGAAGGAAGTCTAACCTCACCAGGTTCCCTCTTAGATTCAGAATCCCAACACAGCAGGGGGAACCAGAGGTGACCTTGTGCTTCTTAGGCAGTCTAAGAAAGGACAGGTGTGGATGGAGCGATGGGAAGAGTAGAAGACTTGTTTTCCACGTCTTCCCCACTACTCTCTATGTTCCATTAAAGCCACTCAGCCACTCCCCTGCACCTGTCCTCTCCTGCATCTGTGCCTGCCCTCTCTCCTGCACCTGTGTCTGCCCTCTCTCCTGCACCTGGGCCTGCAATCTCTCCTGCACCTGTGCCTGCCCTCTCCTGCATCTGTGCCTGCAATCTCTCCTGAACCTGTGCCTGCAATCTCTCCTGCACCTGTG
>NW_004949147.1:1673201-1683592 GCF_000317375.1 Microtus ochrogaster
CTCTCCTGCACCTGTGCCTGCAATCTCTCTTGCACCTGTGCCTGCCCTCTCCTGTACCTGTGCCTGCCCTCTCCTGCACCTGTGCCTGCCCTCTCCTGCACCTGTGTCTGCCCTCTCTCCTGCACCGGTGCCTGCCCTCTCTTCTGCACCTGTGCCTGCCCTCTCTCCTGCACCTGTGCCTGCCCTTCCCCACCTGGTAAAGGCAGCTGGGCAAGAGGGCAGAGTCTGACCTGTGGAACCTTTATTGGAATTCCAGCTCCACAATTTTCTTGCTGTGAGGTCTTTGGCAAGTTGTTTAACCTCTCTGGGCTTAGGTTCTCTTGCTTGCAAACAGGAGCGAGAACACTGCCAAAATTTGGTCACAATTGGCTCAACAAAATGGTAATTTCGGGTAGTTTAAATAAAGCATAGCGTTCTGGTTACAAGAGCTACAGAGATGGTCCAGCGGTTAGGAGTGTGTGCTGTGCAAGCACAGGAACTTCAGATTTAATATCCAGCACCCACACTGCATCTGGATGTGGCCGTGTATGCCTGTAATCGCAGCACCAAAGGGTGGGGGAACAGGACGAGCCTTGGGACTTGCATGCTGCCTCCTCCCCCATAGGTTCGCTGAGAGACTCTGTCTCAAGAAAAGAAGGCTGAGGGTTATGGAACAGGACAGCAGACATCTTCCTGTGAGTTGTTATGCGTGTCTCATGAAAACTGATGCCCACCTCCAGGAAGTCTCTCCTAACTAGACCAGGCTCAGCGAGCTTCCACATCTCTCACAGGGGAGAAAGGATCTAGCTTCTAGCACGTAGTTCTTGAGCTGCTGGTTTTTTCCTTTATTCCAAAGCATGAGTTCAACCTCCTAACATGGAGCCCACAAAGGTCCCCTCCCCCCTCAAGTTTTGTTGGCATACCACAGATATCCTCTATTAATATTCTTATATGGAAGACACAGGAGAGGCTCCGCCTCGGTGGGGGTTATTATAACTTATCTACGTGTCAGTTCTACACCCAAAGTTGGCTCTAGATGGATGATGCTAATCATACTGAAGGTAGATGAGGTGCTAGAGGTAGAGAAAACAGGAGGCTCCTGAGCAGCCTGGGGCAGTGGTTCCTAGGAAACAGAAACTTAGTCATATCCTTCATGTTTTCCAAGGTTCCCTTCATCACCAGTAGTTCCCTTCCAGGGTCCCTTGCTTCTTGGTAGAATTGCTCTGACTTTTTTTTTTTTGTTCACCCCTTATGGTGGTGCCCAGGCTCCTGAGAGGAAGTCAGTTCTGTCTTCCCCTTAAGAAACTGGGGACATGGGCTGCTTGGCGACATTGGTGCTCAGATTAATGGAGACTTGCTGGCTGTAAGAACCAGAAGTGGGGACATGACCAAGGTCTGGGTGGTCAGGAAAGCGTTCCTAGAGGGGAAGATGCTCTGTGTGTGCTGCCATCCTGCAGCTGGGTCACTGCAGAGTGGTTTCTGGGGAATAGAGAAACTAGAAAGTGAGCTAAAGGAAGGTCTTTATACACGGGGCAGACGGGGCTCTCAGGCAGTTAAGAGCACTCCTCAAGGAGACCCAAGGACATTGAGAGATCATGCCTCCCAGCATCGGTGCGGGGAAACTGTCAGCTCAGAACTGCTCAAAAGTAGAAATGCCAGCTCCGGTGATGTCATCACCCTAGTTATCCCCACCCCCCATGCGAAGTCCTGCGGTCCAGTGGGTTGGGGAAAAAAGACCCCACTAGTCTGTCCACCACCCAAAACCGGCTGCCTCCAACATTCCCACTCTGGGTGTGTGTACGGACACAAGCAGGCTAAGAATTCAAATTTAAACTTCATGCTATTCCTCAGAGAGTTGGGGGCCGTTTTTGCCTTCCTGTCCTTGTCTGCTGAGGGTCTGTCTCTGTACCACAGACTCCAACCTTCTCTGGCTAGCTCTCCCTCGGAGAATCGCCCCTTCACCCAATTTCTAAGCTAATGTGGGGTGTTACACGCTGTCCTGAAGTGTTACTGTACCATACCTTAGGCTGAGCAACTAGGATTTGCCCTTAAGCCGAGAATGTAACACGGGGAGAGAGAAGACGCCCAGGTGCATTCCCGGACTGCCTCAAGAGAGGGATCAAATGGGGGCTGGGCTGTGCAGATGCTGGGCGAGGGGCAAGAGTGTCTGGGTGGAGGTGGAACCCTCTAAAGCCGGTGCATACGGGAGGTGTCTCAACTGGATGAGAACACAGGGCGAGGGATTCAAAACCAGTTCTCAGAGTGCCAGGTCGCCAGAGGAGCCTGCCCATAGCCTTCTGGCTACAGCCGGGTCTTGGGAACCCCACATCGAATCGCTCCGGGAAAGACGCTGGGTAGTGGGAGGTGGGGAGTCCGCCGCTGGGATCCCGAGCCTGTGGTTGCCGCTCCCCGTGCATTTCTTCGAAGTCTTACCTCGCAGGGCCGGGTCCATCCGCGCGCCCTGTGCGCGCCTGGAGAGTTTCCCGCAAGCCCTCTGCGCCACGCTGGGGAAGACCCACGCGGGGTTCGCCCCCCGCCCGTGGCTCAGGAAAACCCTGGGAGCCGCCCGGACTCGAAGCGTTTTCCGGAAACCCCCTCTCCAGGCGAGTTGCGGGAAAGCAGCCGCTCCGCAGCCATGCGACCGACACGCCTCCCCAGAGGAGGGTCCGAGACCCTAGCGTAAAGAGAGCCGGCCAGGCTAGGAAAGCCCCAAGCTAGCGGGAGAGACTGGGAAACCCCGCCCCCCAGTATTGAGCCCCAGAAGGAGCCCTCATTTGGGGGGGCTCTCTCAGTCCTTGGTCAGCAGAAATCATTACGCGCACCGGAGTAAGGACACCTCCTACCTCAGTCCCTAAAGGCTGGCGAGGTTCCGCCCCGCGCCCCCCATCAGGCCCGCCCCCCGCCCCCCTCTATGTCTGGGCTGGGGCGCCGCTGCCCCTTTAAGAAGCCCAGGTAGGCAGGCCAGGCTGCAGGAGCCGCTCCTATGGCAACCCGCGAGCTGCGGCGGCTTCATGAATATTCCGGGGCGCGGGAGCCCGATCGCTGCCGGAGGGCGCTCCGGGAGAGGCGGCCGCTGATGTAAGCCCGGCGGGCCGCTGGGCTCCGCTTGGCTGCGGCGGGAGTCCCCAGGACCCGCCCGCCGGGCTCAGCCAGAGGAGGCAAGGCAAGATCGTGGGGTGGCCGGCCGCAGAGCCCGGGTGGCCACACACATTGACAGCCGCAGCCGCCCGCCGAACGCACTCCTGGGAGCCACGCGGACAGTGCGCTCTCGCTCCAGAGCGGTTCCCGGAGCGCGGCGGCCGCAGCGCCGCTGCTGCCCGCGCCCATTGTTCCCCGCGGGGGCGGGGCGCCTGGAGCCGGGCCGCGCGCCGCGCCCCTAATCGCAGGAGGGAGGGAAGAGAGGGAGGGAGCGTGGGGTCCCCGCGCCCAAGCCCGGCCGGAGAGGAGGCGCAGCGCTGCGAACCCGGGGACCCGCGGCCGGACTAGGAGCCTCCCCTCGGCGCGCAGTCGGCGAGATCATGGGCTCCTGAGGCGGCCCCGGGTCGGCAGCGAAGGACGCGTCCCCACTGGCCGGCGCACCTGGAGCGGGTCTCCTGTGCCGCACCCGCACCACTGCCCCCGGCCCAGCCCCTGGCACCATGGACAAGCTGCCGCCGTCTATGCGCAAGCGGCTTTACAGCCTCCCGCAGCAGGTGGGGGCCAAGGCGTGGATCATGGACGAGGAAGAGGATGGCGAGGAGGAGGGGGCCGGGGGCCGCCAGGACCCGAGCCGCAGGAGCATCCGGCTGCGTCCCCTGCCCTCACCCTCGCCCTCGGTGGTCGCCGGCTGCGCGGAGTCCCGGGGTGCGGCCCTCGGGGCGGCAGACAGCGAGGGGCCGGGCCGCAGCGCCGGCAAGTCCAGCACTAACGGTGACTGCAGGCGCTTCCGCGGGAGCCTGGCCTCGCTGGGCAGCCGGGGCGGCGGCAGTGGTGGAGCAGGGAGCGGCAGCAGTCACGGGCACCTGCATGACTCCGCGGAGGAGCGGCGGCTCATCGCCGCCGAGGGCGACGCGTCCCCCGGCGAGGACAGGACGCCCCCGGGCCTGGCGGCCGAGCCCGAGCGCCCCGGTGCCGCGGCACAGCCCGCAGCCTCGCCGCCGCCCCAGCAGCAGCCGCAGCCGGCCTCCACCTCCTGCGAGCAACCCTCGGCGGACACCGCTATCAAAGTGGAGGGAGGCGCGGCCGCCAGTGACCAGATTCTTCCCGAGGCCGAGGTGCGCCTGGGCCAGAGCGGCTTCATGCAGCGCCAGTTCGGTGCCATGCTGCAACCTGGGGTCAACAAATTCTCCCTAAGGATGTTCGGCAGTCAGAAAGCGGTGGAGCGTGAGCAGGAAAGGGTTAAGTCAGCCGGGTTTTGGATTATCCACCCTTACAGCGACTTCAGGTAAGAGGCCAGGTGGGGATGCTGTGGATGCCTTGTACAGTTGAAGGCATGCTTTCTTCCCAGTCCTGCCTCCCAGCCTGAGTTAACTTTCCTTCCTTGTGCTGGAAGCTCACAGAGAAGTGGGGTGCCTGTAGCATCGCAGACACCCCCGGACCCCTGCAGCGCACTGGGAACTTTCTCAGTCTTCAGGTTCCTGCCATCTCTTTTCCAAGGTCTGGGCTGCATTGGAGACAAGCTCAAAGGTGTTCTGAGCCTGGCCTAGCCCTGCCTGCAGCCCGGGTAGGACTCTGCTTATCCAAGCCATGCACCTCCCCCTTGGAAGCTGCAGAGTCAAGGTGGCCATCCTACAGGCAGCTCCAGGTCATTCAGCTTGCAGAGAAGGGTCATGGAGGGAGATAGACATCTTAGCAGCTGGGCCAGCTCCTTGGGTGCTGACTGCAGGTATTAATGTGGTTGCTGGGCCTGTGAAGCTGCAGCCAGATTCCTGGAGGACTGAGGTCACTGGCACCTCAGGCCCAGGATGAAAGCCCTCTGCACACTTTACCCAGCTCCTCATGCTGAGTGGTGGGCCAGGAGCAGGGACCCTGATGCAGCTAGCTTTCATGCTGGCAGGGCGGAATGACCTTGCTCACAGTGGTCAGTGAAGATGTCTGGTGTCCTGACCGACGTGCAGCTATTTATCGGTCCCCAAGTATTCCAGTGTCTCATTCCCATCTCTAGGGGATCCTGTCCCCTTTTGCCTCTCCTCAGTCAATACCATTGATCAGTGGATATGAATCGGGCCTGTGGACTGGACTCTGTGGAAGGAGAGGCTGTGAGTTGCCTCTGGTTTGCAGCAGGAATACCTTTATCCTGGTCATGGTTCTGAGCTCTTGCTCGCGGCCTCCTGAGGCTTTCTTAGCCCACCAGTTTAGATGAAGATCTAACCGGGTTTTCTTCCCATCTCTCTCTCGGTGTCCTGCCCCGTTTGTCTCCCTTGCCTGCCTACCTGCTGGCCTCGCTGTATAAAGGAACATTTCGCCGACCAGAGCCTCTTTACAAACTCCAGGGAAGCTGGATTTGTAATGAGAGCAAAGCTATTTTCCATCCAATGAGAGAGATTTCTTTGGCTGGGAATGACCAGTCAGACAACACTTTGGTGGCTTAAAATAGGTGGTGAATAGAGAGGCAGCCTCTTTGGGTTCCTTTCCCCTTTTCCTTTTGAGAAATTGATTGTTCTTTCTTTCTGACCCTCCTGTCCTCAGATAGCAAGGAGGCAGTAGGCTTGCTGGACAGAGCTCTAGCTTTCAAACTGTGTGAGCAAAGGTGGACCCTCCTCAGGATCAATTGTGAGCCTCTGTGTCTAGGACTGGGACCTGACGCTTCCGTGTTGCCCCCCCGCTGTCCCTGGGTATCCCAGGCTTCTCCTCCCTCAGTGGTGGTGACCGTCAGGTCCAGGACCATCACTTGAGACTGCTGAGGTACTCCCATCAAGTGCTCAACTTTTCTGCCCATCATTGTGCTGGGAAAACTTCTATTCACGGTTCTTATCTTCAAGCCCATTGTCAACCCCAGGCATGTCTTACATGCTTACAAGCACTGATGAAGAACCTCCTGGCTGCAAAGCCTTGCCCTCCCCACCCATCTTCCCTTAGATGGTCAAGATCTGGGAATGAAGCACCCCCTCCCTGTTCCCCCCAACACACACACAGCCAAAGCTTTCCTAGTCTTAGCTGTGACATTCATAACTGCTGGTTTGCAGTCCCCTATCTGCAGAGCCTCCACCAACACAGGCTTTGGGGACACTGGAGAGGGTGGACACAGGAAGACAGATAGACAACAGAATAATAGGCCAACCTTTTTTGTTTCTTTCTTTCCTTTTTTTTTTTTTTTTTTGAGATAGGATTTCTTTGTGTAGCCCTGGCTGTCCTGGAACTCTCTCTATAGACCAGGCTGGCTTCTACCTCAGAGATCCACCTGCCTCTGCCTCCCAAATGCTAGGATTAAAGGCTCGCACTGCCACTGCCAGCCCAACTGGGATTTGATGTGGTTTTTTGGCAACAGGCAGCAGAGACTAGCAGCTGGAAGTGCACAGCTTCTAAGCCCAGCCTTGCAGCTGGCTGATGCTGAACCTATAGGAAGGAAAACGATTCAAGGCAGACTGTGTGCGTCTCTGGAGGGCAGCGGTCATGCCCCTTCCTCTTCTTAGGCCCAAACAGCTAATCTTAACCTCAGAAATCAATGAGACGAGGGACTAGCTGAATCTAAGCTTAGGAATCACTTCACTCCTCCTGAACCTCCACTCCCCCTCGAGAATCCAAGCTTTGAATCATGAAGTTTCAGCCACTGGCCTTGGGCCTTTATCTGGAGACAGCCGTCATTACCCACCAGAGCTTCTGCAAGTGCTTCCTAGACCCACTGAGGATTTATTCATCATTTTGACTGGCAGGAAGCATTGATCCAGCAGAATTGGTTTAATAAAGAATCAGCGGCAAACTATGATAGATTGAGTTTGCGGTTTGAAGTTCGGGGCTGGCTATGATGGGCTGCTTCTGACATCTTTCCTGGGAGAGAAGGGCTGGGTACCCTTCCCTGAGAAGTCATAGGCTGAAGTCACCAGAACCTGGGCCATGGCTGAGAGAGACTAGGCGATTCCTGACTATCCTGCTTCTTGCCTGTACCATTCTCATTACCCCAGGCTCCAGACTTCCCTTCCTTTCCAACACTCCATTAGCCTTTTGAAGCTCATACTCACAGTTTGTTGATGGGGAAGCCAGCGTGTGGCAACCCTCAGGACATTTTCCCTGGGCCATCGCTGTTGACCAAGGTACCAGAACCAGTCCTTTTTCCCATGGGAGCTCTGTCCTTGAAGCCTGGGTTTGATGGTTGGACCATAAGAACACACAGCACATTAGCTACATAATTCTGGTTTCCCAAGAAGATGGGGAGGGGAAAGAGAGAGCAGGGACCCTGAGAGAGGGTGTAGCTGCCTTTGTTCTGGAGGCTGATTAGCCAAAATTTCAAACGCCAGGCTCAGGGAGTTGATCTGGGAGTGTGTATGTTGGAGATGTGTGTCTGAGACTGTGTTGGGGCTGTGTGGGTGGACACAGTGGCTATCAGGGAAGCTCTTATCTGAATATTAGCTCTGGAACTACTGCCGTGCCCTACACAGTAGCGAGTGGGCAAAAGCAGGTTTCTCTACACCTCCTTGCCCTCTTCTGGCCTGATCCTTTTAAATCCAGGAGGAAAGGAAGAGGCTGAAGGATCTAAAAGCATCCTTTTATTGGGGCTGAAGCAGTTGGGCTTTGAAACTCTGGACACTGAGATGATGGCAGGGCCTAGGGTTTGCCTAAGCAGACTTCTTTTTGCTGCACCAGCTCCATGCCATTGCTCACTACACATCCCTCCCCATCCTGTTTGCTATTAGTCCCTGCTTGAGTTATTAACCTGTGAGCCTCACTTTTCCTGCTCAGAAAATGGGACTTCTCTCGTTCATTTCCGTTAGACACAAACTGTGCAAGTGTAGGCACTCAGAGGTGAGAGTCTACAGTGAGTAGCCAAATATCTTCCCTGCCGTCACTCTTCCCCCCCCCCCCCTTGGTCCTGGGAGTAACACATGGATCTCTGTCCTGGGCTCCAGCCATGAACCAGTCTGTTGTCAGACCTCACTGAGAGCCTGCTAGAAACTACCAAGTCAGTATCTAGAAAAATACACATACAGATAGGCACGTGCAATGTGGCACACCGTTTCATGTGTCTGGGCTTTCCCATGAGAATCATGTGGGGGCTGATGGCTGTGGATTCTACTGCAGGTCATGGTAAGAGAGTCTAGGCCCTGCTGGGGTGGGGCACCAGCCTTCCTTGGAATCTAGTATGGTGTGTGTGTGGGGAGTGTCCCTCTGTAACCTAGACTTGGACTTCCCCTTGCCAGCAGAGTACAAAAGCAGTCGGGGATCAGACTCAGAAGACTGAGAAAGAAGAGATCTGTTTGGCAACCCATTCCTTGACTTACTCCAGTGTGCTCTCCCTCGCAGGCTTGGGAAGGACTGGAAGGAGGCAGCCTGGCTCTGGGTCTGGGAGTTTGGAGGCTCTTTCTCAGGAGGGCCTTTCTTGGGCCAGCTGCTCCTGCTGGCAATGTGGGAAGCGGGGTGAAAGGCACGGCAGGCACGGCAGGCACAGGCAGCAGGGACCGGAGGGAGCCTGGGTGCAGAGGGGAATTCCAAGGCGAGCTGCCTGGGTGGTGCTGTCGGCTGGCACAGTGGGCAGCGGACTCCCCAGCTGTGCAGCCTGCCCCACCTCACAAGGCTAGAGCTAGTGACGCTTGAAGTGCAGGGGCCTGGAGACCCACTGGGTCAGAGGGCTAAGCCCCTTGGCTATCTGACTCTCCCTGTAACTTGCTTCTAGCTCCTACATCTAATAACTATCATGGGTCTGGGGGCTGCCTTCTCCTGTTTGGCCTTGTCTCTATCCCTTTGGTTTTATGAGCCAAGGATTTCATACTAGTAGGTAGCAGACTTCACATAGGGAAACCCAACAATGCTCTTCTGTCTGTTCATCTCCTCCCCAGGTTGTAAGGCTTTGCATTCCCACGTCTTTCTTCCACTTATCCAAACCATCCATCAGTCCCTCCTGGCTACTTAGTGGCACTGGGTGGAACTCCGGTTGTTTTAATGCAGCTCCGCATTGGGATGTTATCCATCTCACTCTGGGACCTTGTTAAAATGCAGCTTCTGGCGTGTAATCATGTTCCTGGTGCCCTGGTACCAGGTGTGGAGTCCTGAGCTTACAACCCAGATGCGTAGGCCATGCTTGCAGAGCTCTGAGCCTGTTCCTTCTGCCTTTGGCAATGGAGCCCTTGGCCTCCAGCCCCAATCTCAGCTCGGCAGGGCAGGATGCTGTAAGGTAGGTGGGCCAGGCCTCAGAGTTCAGCTTGCGCCCTGGGATGTCAGATTCACAACCTCATCTCCTGCTTCCTGCACTGTTGTTTGAGGTTTGGTTGGGTTTGCTGGCTCCACATGCTGTCTCTAGGGAGGCTGAAGAGCAGGAGGAGACGAGGGGACACCATGCCACCACTTTCTCAGCTTCTCGCCTGTCCTAAGGGTCAGAGGCAGGAGCCTGAGAGAGGGAGAGCAGAAACAGGGTACACAAGGATGTCGTACCGCAGTGAGATTTCTGAGTGGCATTGTTGATGAGAGTCCAGAAGTGACAGGGTAGCTGTAACAGTGGCCCTCTGGGAGGGGACAGAGGCATCCTGAATAGCAGCTGCCTTAGTACCTTGAGCGTGGGATCTGTCCCAGTCCTGCGTTCACCTTTCCTGCCCCTGGCTGTGGACAGCAGCCTCCTCTGTGGTATAGGCTTGCCTGTCAACTTTTTTCCCTCTCCTGGCCTCCACTCAGATAACAGGGAGGAGGACAAGTGTCATAGGAGCTCGAGTGGCCCTTGTGTCTGCCAAAACAGGATACCAAGGGGGAATCATGTAGAGCCGAAGGTCCTGGCCCAGTCCCCTGGGTGCTTGTCGTATAACTGAGGCAGCCGTGGTTCCAGCCTGACTTGAGAGCGCTTACAAAGCTGGGCTGTCAGCTGCTAATTAATAGAAAGGCCACAGAGGCCAGCCAGGCAGTCCTGCTTGGGCCCAGGGGATGCTGAAGAATCCATGCTTCCCAGCCAGAGAGGGCCACTGGAGGGCAGGGGCATTATCTTGGCTTTGGAGAGGATGCTCCCTGCCAGCCAGGCTTCCTTGCTAAGAAAGCAGTGCCAGGGACCTGGAAATCTGTGGTCCCAAGGGCCAGGAAAGCACTCAGAGATACTTTCTACCTTCACTGCCATCAAAAGCTAGGGCAGGAGACAGCAGTGAGACGTGGTGAGTTCTCTGGCTTGAGAATGCTCAAGATAGCACAGAGAGTACTCGGTACTGATGAACAGCATCCTGTGGACCACATACAATGCATAGAGTACTCTGGTACTGATGAACAGCATCCTGTGGACCACTACAGTGCAGAGAGTCCTCGGG
>NW_004949147.1:1684530-1721565 GCF_000317375.1 Microtus ochrogaster
GTATAAAAAAAAAAGAAAATACTGAGAACAGATTTGGCTTCAACATCCTCACCTCACAGCTAGGAGAGCCAGGGGAAACCAGTGGTTCACTATTTAGTTGGGCCCGTGTTGTCCATCTTGTTTCTGAACCCTAGCTGTTCCTATCTGTCTCCTATCCAGCCTTGCCATTCGCCATCTACTACCCAAACCCTTATCACTTCAAAGTTCACGGCCCTTCACTCAAATTGAGAGACTAAAGTCAGGTCATTTATAGACTATTAACCACCATCGTGAAGCAGCTGCCATATGCCAGGTGGTTCAGGGAGCTGGGTACATTTTATCTCTTTGACTCTTCAGAGTGACCCCCAGATGGTTTCATTTTGTTCATCTTATGGACAAGGCTGATGTGGGAGTCAGGGAGCAATTTATTCACAGTCACATCATTGGGAAGGACCAGGCCTGGCATCCGAACCTCATCTGTGGGACTCTGAACTTCCATCCTCTTCCCCTCCCCCTCCTCCTCCCCCTCACCCTCTTCTCTTTAAAATTTTAATTATACAAGTGTTTCTAGAGAATCAAAAATATGGAGGGCCTCAGAAAACGGGGAGATTAGCAGGTACAGGAAATCCAGTAGGTCTCAGCACCCCAAAGGAAAGACCTGAGCAAATCCTCGTCTACAGCCATCCTTGTGTAGATGGAGGCAGAGGAGCTGAGAAGCCACAAAGGAAGTTCACGACAAAGGCAAAACCAGAACCTACTGGGTTATGTGACGTCTCTCTACAAAGGCCTTAAGACCCTATTCTCCCTCTGGCTTTCCAAACAGGGCTTCCAGCCAAGTCTTCCTGAATGGTCCTCACCCCAGACTCATCCTTCATGGAAACATACACCTGCGCTGTGGGTACAGCTGGGCAGTAAACTGCACACCGCGCTCAGCTACTGATGATGCAAAGAGATTGGGAAGAGGGAGGGAAAAAATGTTTTAAGCTCATCTCAGGAGCAGAATCTTCCTTTATCTGACAGTTCAGAGCATGGGGACTTATCCATATTCCAGCTCCACTTCAGGGCTGTCACTTTTGAAGTCCAGATGCCCACCCACCTCATTCTCCCCTGTCAGGTCTTACTGATGGGTAGACCGTTGGGATTTTGGTAGCACACCAGGGTACCATCTACATCCCTGTTCCAAGAGGAGAGGGACAAATAGCCAGGGTGTCTATGCTTGGTCCACAAGAGAAACAAACAGTGCTGTGATCTGTTTATCAAATCCTTTAGAAAAATGAGGCTGTGGAGTAGGTGTGCAGATTAGTACTTAGCTGAGGCCGATGTCTGGAACCTGATCAGTCCGCGATCAAGGTCAGAGTTCAGTGTCTGATGCAGACCAGGGTTCAGTCTTAGAATGCGGTCTGGACTCAGAGTGTGACCAGCAGGCTTAGTTTGTGATTAGGATCAGGGCTCCGCTTATGATCAGGATAAAAAGTCATTCTTAACTGGGATGGGGGCTCATAAGTTAAAGGCTTGGCTCAGGCTTGGGAGCAAAAGCCTCTGAACCAATTTCCACATCCTCCTGGAGGGTCCAGAGCTTGGAGCAGGATGGAGAACACTCACCGCCAGGTGCTCTCCTCGCCTTCCCGGAGCTCCAGTGCCTCTTCGCATCGGAGCCAGCTGCCTTTGGTCCTCTCTGGTAGACAAAGCACAAATTATCAATAAGTGTCAGTGCCACCACTGCTGGAACTGCCCAGTCTCACACATGACCACTCCCCACCCTACTCTGCACCCTCATTGTTGGGGCTGGTGTCTGGTGTTCCCAGCCAGGCAGCAAGGCCCGAGGTGCCCGGAGAGAGTATGGGCTCCAGAGTGGGACTCCCTCTGCCCAGGGCACCTAGAACTCTAGAGAGCGTGCAGCAGGGGTTCCAGGTCTGATCCCGGCAGCTGCGGGGGCCCAATAATTGTACTGGTGATTCTGCGTCTGTCTAAGCATTTACCCATGTGGGTGGATGTGTTATGTCTGCGTGAATGAGGCTTTCAGAAATTAATACATAACGGGGCTGGCTAATGCGTTCTTTTCTCGGCTTGAAGAGGAGCAAGATAAGAGGATCATGCCCTCCGGGAGTCTGTATGTTCCAGGACTGTTTCCGTATGTTGTGGGAAAGAGGAGCCACCACTCCACCTGAAAGGGGAAGATGCTAGCTCCTTGTAAGGTCTGGTTCGGGGGAAACAAAAACGATAGGCCAGTGTGGAGAGACGGCCAGTGAAGGAAGCCAGTCAGAACTGGCTCTGAGAGAGAACAGTCCTGCTTGCTTTCTAGGAAGAAGATGGTTGGGAGCTTGGCCACCTGCTTGGGGTGGACGTTGTCTGTCATAGAGGGAAGGTGATCAGACCCTCGCTCTTTGAATCTGCACTCCTTATGCGCTGCTTTCTCAACTCCCAGGCCTCTGGCCCTGTTACCTGTCTGCTCCTGCTGTTGCTGTGTGTGCACAATGAGCCTGCAGCTGCCTTGGAGGATGCTCCTTTCTCCTTCCCCACAAGGCCCAGAAGGCAGACACTGCTATCATAATGTCACTGAGTGTGTGGCCTGGAGCCCAGAAGTAATTACCCTACAGTCCCCTTGAAGGCCGGAGCAGCCTTTGTCAATGATTAACACAGGTCCCTGGCCACTGACTGCCCAGCCAGCCATAGCTTTCTCCTTTCTGCAGTCCCTCAGAAGATATGACACACCTGTGTTTCCCATGGGCACAGCAAAGACCTGCAGGCTCCCAGTTCTCATTGAATTTAGAATTGTGGTCTAGCTGAGAAGTTTTAGCAGATGAGCTAAGGTTAGCCCACCTGGAGTCCTTGCTTTTCCACCCTGCATTGGCTTAAGTGTGAGTCCTCCCGTAACAGGAGTTTGTCCTCCCATCCTTATCCTGCCTAGCCGTGGAACCCCAGCAAGTTCCTTCCCTCTCTCAGCGTCCAGGGTCAGGACTTGGGCTAAGCCTGAGAAGAGAGCAGAGCTAATTGCACAAATGGGTATTGAGCCTGCAATCCTGACCCCATTAGTGCAAATTGAGCCAGCAGGGCCCTGCTGACCAGTGGAGCTGATGAGAAAGTACCTTGACTCTACTGAGCCACGCCAGATCAGATCCTGCAGTTTTATAGCCTCTGGTCCTAGAGTAGTGGGGGCGTCTCTGGCATCTTTCTGCTGAGGACTTGCTAGCCCTTAGATGCAGGAGACAGGGCGGGAACTTTCCATTGGTACCCAGCCTGTAGAGTTTTAAGAAGACTTTCTTTGCTATTTTCCTTGGGCAGCCTCCTCAGGGACCAGCATGGGGCTTCGTGAAAGTGAGCTGAAATGTCATCGTCTTGCCTAAGGTCCTGACTGTGTGCCCATAGCTCCTAGGGGCAACGCCAGAGACTTATACACTCCTGGAAGCTCAGAGCTGGCCTTCCAAGAGCTCTCGGTGTTAGGATCCATGGAGACTGCAGGTCATGCTAGGTGGCTGTGGTTGGAGGAACCCAAGGGTTAGTAGGACCGACAGCTATAAAGTGACTGCTGTGCCAGCCTCAGAGGCTCTTGGAACGCAACTTCTAGGACAGGGCCAGGGAAGAGCATGAGAATCAAAGGCAAGTCTAGCCATGTGGGTTTAGCTAAAGTCTTGCTTCTCTGGCCTGTTTTCTCCATTTGAATATGAGAAGGACTAGGGTCGCATTTTACCAAGGTCCTAAAGCGTGGGTGGTGGCCACTGCAGCGTCTCCGTGGCCTTTATGTAATCACACTGACTGGCCTCCCCAAAATGAGGCTAAGCAGGTTCAGTTCTAGGAAACACTCTGTCTACCTTCACTTTTTTTCTGCTGTGATAAAACACCATAGCCAAAAGCAACACGGGGAGGAGGGTTTATTTGGCTTACACATCCAGATCACAGCTCATCATGAAGGGAAGTCGGGGCAGGAACCTGGGGGCAGGAACTGATACAGAGGCCGTGGAGGAGTGCTGCTTACGGGGTTTGCCCCTCATGGCTTGCTCGGCCTGTGGCTTGTTTGTTTTGTCAACTCAGAACTACCTGTCCAGGGGTAGTACCACCCACAGCGGTCTGGGCCCTTCCTCGTCGATCATTCATCAAGAAGATGACTTGCATACAGGCAATCTGATGGAGGCAAGTTTTCAATTGAAGTCTCTCTTCCAGATGACCCTAGCTTGTGTAGAGTTGACAGAAACATAGCTAGCACACAGCTCTACTGCCTCATGCCACTGTGTGGAGGGCTCCCCTAAACGCCGTCTGACCATGAGCACCTGCTGGGATAGTTTCAGCTTGCCTCAGGTCTTGCATTGACTCCCCAGGGCCCAAGTCAAATTCTGACTTCTCTGCCCCACGCATTTCCAGCCCTGTCCCACGTCTCTAGTGAACTATGCCCTACCTTTGCCCACACAGATCGGAGAATCGGGCTGGGAGGGCCTTCAAGGATCTCAGCCCTCTCTTAGCCTCCTTGCTAAGATAGTTTTCCAGGGGATAACTAGAGACCCATCTGGCCCATATTCTTCAGTGCGATCCTTACTGCTCAACTGACCCGTCTCGGCAAAGCAGGGTGGATAGCAAAATTTCACTTCCTCATTGGAGTCACTGTGGTCTAAACCCACCGGAGGTTGGAACAACTGGAGCCCATTTTCTCCTCCTCCCTGATAGGCCTTTTTGCAAGGGCAGGTGAGGCTGGCTACCTAATTGCCCTTGGGAGTGGGGTGGTTTTCACGTGCTCTTCTATAACAATAGTCTATTTTTGTCTCACTCTCCTGAAGAGACGAGCAGACGGCTCCTGGGTAGTGGGACCTGAGCCTCCTTTGATTCTAATAAGTGTATCTAAGTTGGTTAAATGTTAATCCTTTTCCCCGTTTTCTTCAGACTGTCTTCTCTCTCTGAGTGTTGGAGCTCTAGCCTGAGGGAGCTCAGCATCTGACAACTTGGAGTATTGTAGAACAAGCAGATGTTCCTTGTTGTGCAGTTGTGTGTGTGTGTGTACTGTGTGCACACACACATAGGCATGTGTATATATTTTTAGTTTGTGCTTGTGTGTACAGACAAAACGTTCAGAGAACTCAACCCCTGGGAAAAGTAAGGTGTTATCATCTTGAATTCTTAGCAGCCAGGCTAGGAGGAAGACATGTCTTCGAGAGGTATAGTTAACAGTTAGTTCCCAGGGAAATCTACAATCCTCATGGCTCCTGAAGCTCCCAGAAGTACCCTGGCTTCTGGGCCTGCCTTTCAAGGTGTCCCTGTCTTTCCTCTATCCAGGCATCAAGCTGAGGCCTCTGAGCCACACTGTTTTCCTTTCCTCCCTCCAGGCTCAGCCCTCTCCTCGGCCTCTGTGGCCTCTGTGGTACCGTCAGTGTGCCTGACCTTGCCCTCTCTGTGTACTTGTGGGGAATCTGAGGAGGACTTTGAGAGAAAGGGAATACCGAGAGACACAAAGAGAACTGAGATCCTGGGGCTCCTGGCCCCAACTTCTTCCATATTGCAGGCCTCAAGTCACAGTACTGATCTCTGACACACTACCCTCCCCCACCCCCGATCCTCTTTGAGACTTGTAGTAGCTAACAGGCCACACGGTACCATTTTCCCTTTGAGCCTCAATTGAATTCCCTTCCGGCAGCCCACAGCTTCTGGGATGCAGAGCCAAATAAATCCCATCTTCTCCCCCAGGTTAGGAAACAGCAACATTTGCCACTGAGTTGGCCTCCAGGTCGTCAACTCTCCAGTGGGTGGGTCTGCTCATCTCTCAGGATGACTTCACAGGGTCTCCACAGCTCTCAGGTTAGGCCTTTTGTTGGCACAGCATGATGATGGTGGGGATAATGACCCGCGTGTGCTGCTTACACACGCCGTATAGTGTGTTAGAAACAGTATCCCACAGCCAAGGATGCAGCTCCATTGATAGAATGCTTTCATGGCACACTCAAAACCCCAGGTTCAGGGCCTGCCACTGCGTAAACCTCACATGGAGGCACACACCTATAATCCCAGCCCTCTGCAGGGAGGGAGGTCAGAGGATCGGAAGTTCAGTCATTCCAACCTAGGCTAAAAAAGACCCCAGGAAATAAGAGCATCTTAGCTAATTGCACCAAGATCACTGATGTAGGGACTAATGGTCTTATTTTAAACCTAAGAAAACAGGTTCAGACAGTTGAACGTGACTTACCAAAGGCCACGCAGCCTGTCAGGAAAATAGCAGAGTACCTAGCCGCCATCCTGCTGCAGCCTGGCTCCTCAGAGTATGCCCCTGGCTCAGCAACCTCAGCACGGCATGGAGTCTGTCAGCAACACAGATACCAGGCTCTATCCTCAACTGCTAAGGCCAGGCCTTGGGCAGCCCCCCAGCTGTCTGTATCCCACCGCTGAAGGATTGTCGTTTGGAAGGGGCGGTTCAGTCACAGTCCACAGTCTGCCTTGCTCCCATTGAGTAGCTGACACCAGTCTTCACTCCATCATGAGGGGCTGGGACCTTAGCCTTAGGAAAGAGAAGGAATAAAGGATCATTCAGGGACCTACTACGAGAACTGAACAATTGTTACCCAAGTGAATGACAATTGAGGAGACAGTGGAGATGCCTGCTTACAGCCCAAGCCCAGCTGGCAACCCTTGGTTTTGAATCTGTGTCTGCAGCAGCCTAGGCAGCTGGGAGCAGCTACCTGGGAGCCCTGTGATTCTGAGTCAGAGATATTGAGGTGGGTTAAAAATAGAGCTCTGGTGGCCAGGCGGGGGTGGGAGGAAAAGAGCAATGGCTCCACTGTTGTGGGGAGACCCTGGAGCCTGAGGGGGGCCGGGCAGGAAGGTGGGTAGAGGAGTGTGATCCCCTCTAGAAACCTGAGCTGAGGGGGTGACGGGAGATGGATAGGTCAGCTATGATTGGGGTGACGTTGACATGCAAGCCCGGGGCAGAAGTCAGCAGGGTCTTCTCACCAGCAGGCAGCCAACATATGACTGGGGTGTAAGGCAAAGGAAGGGGCAGCCCTGCCTAGGGGCACAGCCAACAGGAACCTGCGCAGAAAGCTGAGGGTGGCAGGAGTTCTGCCACAGTGGCCTGCGGCCTGCGGGCTGGACTCATGGTTTTGGTTGTAGTCTTTAGAGAGTTTAAGATAAAAGGCTGAACTGGTGAAGTAGCTTGACCCTTGTCAAGCATGCGTGAGGCCTTGGGTTCAATCCCCAGTCCAGCATAAAACCAGGCATGACAGCATGTGCCTGAAATTCTATCACTCAGGAGGTGGAGGCGGGATATTCAAGGTCATCTTTTGCTTTATGTCCAGATGGAGTCTAGCCTGGGATATGTGAAACCAGTGGGAAAAAAATGCTTGGAAAGGGGAAGGACTGGTGATGGCAAGAGAAGGGCCCAAGGCCCCTGGAGAGGGAAGAGGTTGATCTCCAGAGGCCGATGGAAGAGCCACAGGCTCCCTTGGGCTTAGAAGGAAAGGGAGAGAATGAACAAAGGAGTGTAGTGGCAGAACGGGGACATCCTGGTGTCTTTTCTCTGTCGAGTGGAAGGCGGTGTTGTCTGCTAATTGGAGGGACAATAGGTGACTTCAGAGTTTCTGGAAGAGGGGCCATGGGTTGGGGCGGGCATCTGCTGTGGTCTCCTGGAAGAACCTGGCAGGGTTGAGGGCCCAGCTGAGAGTGGGGACAAGGGGTGCTCAGGAGCCTGGTTGTTTAGTTGAATGGGTTTGGGGCGTGTCCTGCTGAACCCCATGCAGACATGGAAAGGGAGATGCTCACCCAGGCCAGGGTTGTGTTTTTGTGAAGACTGTTCCAGAAAGTCAGCATGACAGGTGAGAATGTGCTTAGGGAAGTGGTAGGGCTGGACAATCGTGTTTAGGACAGGCAGCTCTTTGGGGGAGGATCTGAAGAGTCAGCAGACTGTAGCTCCAGGGACCCTGAGGCTAACCAAGCACAGCTGCAGAAATCAGGAGGAAGGGAGGGCAGAGAGGCCGTGCACTGGAAATGCAGAGCTGGAGCAACTGGAGGTGCCCGCTGGTCTCGTGTGTGTGGCTGCAGCAGACAACTAGGAGGGGTCGTTGTCACTGAGACTTCCAGCTCCCAGGAGCCTGGGTTTGTCTGAATCCGTGGTATAGAGTGGAAGTCATCTAGGGTGGTGGCAGGACAGAGTGCAGCGGAAGGTTGCAAGCCAGGTGCCGGGATTGCCACGGTCCCCATGGGTAGCAGATGAATGCTGGAGGGTGGCCAAGAGATGACAGGATGCCCAAAGGATCTGGTAGACATTTCTACCAGAAGCAGGTAGTGACAGCAGGAGGCAGGGGAGGATGCTGGCTCACTCTGACCTTGAGGTTTGAGGGGCTCGCTGTAGAGTGATGGTCTAGGTTTGTTAAGCGGGGAATGTGGATGGGTCAGAAGAAAACGAAGAGGCTGAGGAGGAAGGAATCATGGAAGAGCGTACAGTAAAGAATTGGAGGGAAGCAGAGTTTGGGAGTAATAAAATACCACCAGCCTAACTCCTATTTCTGTGGAGTAGTTAGGGCAGGATTCTGGAGTCACGCTGTTTGCCCTTGAATCCTTGATCCACTGTATATATAGTGAAGTTCTCAGCCTGATGAGCCTCAGTCTCCTTGTCTGTAAAAAGGGCATAACCAGTTCTGCATCTTAGTGTCTTACAAGGACTAAAGAAGACAGCCCACGTGCAGATGAGTGCCTGGCAGGTAGCAGGTGCCTAACAGCTCCTGACTGCTGTCCCACATCTTACTGTCTGTTGCCACGGGGAAGTTCCTTTGCTGAACAGAAAAACTGGCAGACAGTACACGATTGGAGGAGATTGTCTCAGCTCCTGTCACTTTTCCAAGACTTGAAGACTTCTGGGTTCTGTGATTTGTTGAAGGGCTAGCAAGGAGAGTAGGTGGAGAAGTTGAGGATGAAGGGGCGGGGTGGGGAATCTGCTAACACAGAAGCCCCAGGCAGGGAACACAGGCCAGCCTTATGAAGATGAAGACATCGAGCCTTGGACAAGGGAGAGGACTTCAGAAGCTAGTGGCTTCAGAGGAGCAAGACTGTGGATGAGAAGGAGCCTGGGAGGGGAGGACCACGGTCTTGTTGGCTACTCTGAAGGAGCTAAGAGTCAGAAGAGGGAAGGGGTGGCTGGGCTGTCAGGCTAAGGAGCTTGGGCCTTCTTCTGCAGTACAGGTTCCCATAGGGTTTGGGTCAATGGTCACTTACTCATGACTTGGAAAGTTAATGCAAGAATGGAGGGTGGGGGCCAGGTAAGAGGGAGGAGCAAGGGTGCAGAGATTCAGATCTGGGGCAGAAAGGGTGCTTTGAGACATCAAAAGAGAAGCCAGAGAAGACCCGATAACTTCCGAGGGACTTGTGAGGACCAGGTAGGATAAGGGAGGTCTGTAGAGAGCTGCTAGAGATTGTGAGCCTTGGGTGCAGTGACAGATACGCAGGTTGTACCTTTCAGCTTGGAGGAGGATGCTGAGTTCAGCTGTGTACTCACTGGGTGTAGAGACAGCTGGCCCTCCAGGTGGGCACATTGCGCAGGCAGGTGGGAAGGTAGGTCTGGTGCTGGGAGGAGGGTGGGGGCCTGGAGCAGGGACCATCTGCACGCAGGAACACGAAGAGACGGCGTGCTGCTTAACAGGGTAGGGGACCAGGACTACAGTCAGAATCCAGGGACTCAGGACCAAAGACTTGCCCTTCAGAAGCCTGCTGCCTGCTAAGAGGTGAGGCCAGGTCTCAAGCTGGCCGAGACTTTGGGTTAGAGGTTAAAGAGGCCCAGAGGAGGTAGCTCAGATGAACATGGAATGATGGGAAAGATCTGAATGGCAAGACGGTGGCATTCTCTTTCTTCTGGCTGACAGGATTCCTAGGGGATAATCATTTGTGCCAAAAGTTGTGTACAAGTGGGTATGGCCGAAGGTGGGTGTGAGCAAAATGAGGACACAGACATATGTGTGTATGCATGCTTGCAGATGTGCA
Source organism: Microtus ochrogaster (assembly GCF_000317375.1). Classification (NCBI taxonomy): domain Eukaryota; kingdom Metazoa; phylum Chordata; class Mammalia; order Rodentia; family Cricetidae; genus Microtus; species Microtus ochrogaster. Next base: position 1,694,452 of record NW_004949147.1, read on the forward strand.
GTCTGTGGTGCATACACACACGTGTCTGTTTGCCTACATATTTGCTCACAGGCAAGCATGAGCTTGTGGTGAAATGAGACTACAGGAAGCCATTCTCTTCAGCCCGCATGGAAGGAGAGGGTTCTTTGTCTAGTCCCAGAGTCTCTGAGTTCAAAGTCAGGAGCTGCCATCTTCCCTGCCCTCATCTCCATAGAGGGTAACTCCTCCCCATGGGATACCCGTGGGGTAGGCCACCCCGTGAAGTAATCCAGACAAAGGGCTGTTTGTCTGTCTGCTATCACTCAGTCACTCTACACATGGGTCCTGATCCCTCCGTGTCAGCTTCTGGACCCCCACCCCCAGCCATCTGCCTGATCGATCCAGACGAGGCAAAGCCCAAGGCCAGGGAGACAATCCAACACCTAACCTGACCAGAACCCAGCTGTTGCTTTCTGACCAGGACTCATTCTCACTGGAGGGGGCAGGCACTTGAGTGCCGCAGAGACCCAGGCCTCTAATTCTGGCATGTGCCAATCCCACAGTGTCTTGGTCTGACTGCCTATCACCTCCCTATCATAGCCTGGTACCTGCTTCCATGGTTGGCTGTCTTGGATTGTGATGTTATTTCTGAGTGGTTCTGGGGGCAGCAGGGTGTTGTGGGAACATTTGCGCCTATCTTGTGGTTTCAAAAATGCTACTATCTCCTTTGACTTTAGTTTTCTCTTCTGAAGGATAGGTACAATTGTTTCTGGCTGACATTCAGCTAATGACCACGTGACTTTTAACCCTGGAGAGATCTTCTGTCCTCCCATCCAGGCCAGACCTTAAGAAGCCCTGATATCAGGAAGCTCAGTCCTCTCAGATTTTCCCCAACAACCCTTTCTTCTTCTGCGTCTGGGGCATGGGATGCATGTACCTTGGTAGGACCCTCTCCACCCTGACTCAGTTCAAGGAAGGTTCATCTGTCCCCTGCACCCCACAGAGCTGCCTAACCCCCAGCCCAGACTCTGGTTTAATTGACCTCTCTGAATCTTGCCTCTGCTCCTCATTAGCCGTATGGCCCTGGGAAAATGCTTCTCTTTGAGCCTGTGTTATCATCTGCAGAACACAGACAGTGGTAGCTGTGGTACTATTGTGAGAGTTAGATGGTCCAATTCATGGAAAGCACAAAGTTAAGTACTCAATCTTTGTGGAGTGTTTGGGGGCTCTTTACAAATAAAGGCTTTTCTGTCTTCAAGGAGCCACCAATAAAAAAGCCCTAGTCATGGGAAGGATACTTCTGGCCACCCGGACTCGGGGTGTAAAGAGATTGCTGAAGATGCCAGCAGGGAGGCTGTTGCCAAGCTCCCCTGGCTGGACCTGCAGACTGGGGCTGGCAGGCGTGACGGACACTGTCCATGGTGCTGAACACAATTTTGGGCTCAATTCAGAGATTTGTGCAACCATCTGGCAAAGAGCATAGAGTCGCTGTCTACAAGGCCAAGGGCAGTTCCCAGAGCCCGAATCTTCTCACTTTCTCCGGCTGCGCTTTCCCTGTTTCTCCCGTCATGGTCACCAAGAGCCACCTCTTCAGATGCCCAGCTGCATCAGATGGTTTCTTAGACCCCAAGGCTATTCCTCCAAGGGGACCATGAGTCCCCTCAAGTCAAGGCATTTGGATGCAGAGGCAAACAGATGCTGTCATCTGATCAGTCAGGTGCTGTGGTTTCTGGCTTCTGCCACTGGTTCTCCGGTTTATTACAGGTTCCCCTCTGGCCCCACTTCCAGTAGAAGTTTTGCTCCAGCTAGTCCCTGGAGGGTCCATCTTCCACCTCTCATATCTTTCCTGCTTGTCGATTGACAGAAATCATTTATTTACCCACTTAATAATAGGTGGCATTTGTCAGAGCATTTTCCTGGTCTCAGTTTATTTGGTTCTTTTGACAAGTTTTGCTGGTGCGGTACGTGCGTCGATGAGAGTCTGAACAGATGAGAGAAACAGAGGCAGGAGCAGATGCAGGGTTGGCCAGCCCTAGAAATCTAGCCCTTCCAACAGGCTGATTTGCCCCTCACATAGCTTCTGGGATGCTCTGGGATGGGAGAAGGAAAAACCACTATTCCGACCCCAGCCCAGATCGGCCAGAAATATCTGGAGCACCTGGAAACTCGAGATTGAAACAGTTAGTCAGAATGTTAGGAAATGGGTGGTTTCGTCTCATGCAATTTAGTTTTATGAAGACCACTAAATGCAAACATTCTCCTGTTAATTACTGTCTTGAATTTGGTCTGTAATTGAGGGAACTAGAGCTGGGGAGGGGTGGGGTGTAGAAATCCGCCGGAGTGGCAGGCCTGCTGGAGTCAGCATTCCCAGCCGCTCTGCACCCAATCTGTTAATTTTAGAAACTCCTCTAGCCTGGGTATATTATTAGATTTGTGTACGAAGGGCCACATGGCCCTAAGTGGCTCCTCTATGCCACAGTATTTTTGTTTGTTTGTTTTCCCCAGGAGATTAAATGAAAAGGAATGATGGTTCTCTTTCTCTCTCTCTCTCTCTCTCTCTCTCTCTCTCTCTCTCTCTCTCTCTCTCTCTCTCTGGGTGATTTCATGCTGTGTGCGTGTGTGAATGGGGTTACCTAGATGTGACTTTAACGAGTATATGCAGCTGTCTTTGAGTGACTCGTGTGTGACTGGGCAGAGTGTACCCAGATTAAGAACGGCCCATAGAAGCTGAAGTTGGACCCACAGCTCACTGGTGGATGCGCTGTGTGTATGAAGTGTGCAGAGGTGTATGGCTGCTGGGTAGCACCCCCATATCCATGTGCAAACTGGGCAGAGAGATGGGGAAGGCATTTTCTGATGAAGAGGGACGCTCTAGAGCCGAGGTGAGAGAAGGTAGGTCACGATTACAGGACTGTACAGTGAGGAAACAGAGGCCTAAACTGAGGAGCTTGGACCTGCTGGGTATCACATAGAATAACAGTGACAGAATCAAGCTGGAAGTCAAGCTTCTGCTTCCCAGGCACCTGCTGAGCGAGTGGACATCCCCTGGTCTCTGGTCACGCTCTGTGGCATGGCTGTCTGACAGGCAGTCTCAGCCATAGCTAAACCTCGGGGAACCTCAGACTAGCCTGAGCCTGGGGAAGATGATGTCAGTTTCTTCTGTCACTAAGAAGTAGTCTCCTATTTGTCCCCTGAGGTCATTGTTTGGCTTGTTTTTCAGCTTGACTCTTTGGGGTGGGCTGAATGGGGGAAGATGTGACACCTGGGGAGCTCACTGGAAGATGGGAGTATCCTGGGTCATGAAGAACCTCTGTCTGTGCCGTGCCCTGTGTTTGCAACCTCCACCCTTGCCCTGACGCTCACATACCTGTGTCCCCAAGTGCCTCAGAACCCCCAGACTCTTCCCCATGTGCTTTCCCACAAGTCTCCTTTCTACTCTGTAGCTCATCCTCTCTTTCAGGGTGACTGACCCCTTGTTTCTCTGGGCAGATTTTACTGGGACCTGACGATGCTGCTGCTGATGGTGGGAAATCTGATCATCATTCCTGTGGGCATCACCTTCTTCAAGGATGAGAACACTACACCCTGGATCGTCTTCAACGTGGTGTCGGACACATTCTTCCTCATTGACTTGGTCCTCAACTTCCGCACGGGGATCGTGGTGGAGGACAACACAGAAATCATCCTTGACCCACAGCGGATTAAGATGAAGTACTTGAAGAGCTGGTTTGTGGTGGATTTCATCTCCTCCATCCCCGTGGACTACATCTTCCTTATCGTGGAGACGCGCATCGACTCTGAGGTCTACAAGACCGCGAGAGCTCTGCGCATCGTCCGCTTCACCAAGATCCTCAGCCTCCTGCGCCTCTTGCGGCTTTCCCGCCTCATTCGGTATATCCATCAGTGGGAAGAGGTGAGTCGTTGGACAGAACCTCTGCAGGAAGGCTGAGTTCCTGCCAACAAAGCAGAGCCAGTGGGTGCTCTCTGAGTGCGGCGCACCATGCCCCTGTGTCTGAGCTCTGTGCGCTGGCACCCAGTTCGCTTAGGGCAAGGGGCAGGAGGTTGAAATACACAAACACACACAGACAGAGAGACAGTGACACGGGTCATCCTTGAATTCCCCAAGAATGCCCCCTTTATTGTGTTCAGGGCCAGATTATAGAGAGATAGCCACACCCCAGCCAAATCCACCAGAAACCACTCTCCTGCCATCAGGAACTCCTGAAGGTCTCGTGCTCAGAGCAGCTGTAGGCACTCAGATCAGGGGATTACAAGAAATTCAGGATCTGGGGTCTTATTGCTCCCAACATCTGAGAATTGGAGATGGCTTGCGTGGCTATAGACGGCATGCCTGTTCCAAAAAGCATGCAAGCAAGCAAGCAAGCAAGCTTCAGGACTTCCTAGCCTGTTTCTATACAAAGCATTTTCCAGATTGTATCTCATTTAAGTCCTGACAATCACAAAGGGCACCACACAGATACCTGTAGACACTCATGCACATGCTATGTAGGAATGGGACTGGGTTGTTGATGCTACAGAGTTATGTTAAATGCAGAAATCTGGATTTGAGGGGTACAGATTTTGTTGGCAAGTATTTTAGATTGGGTTCTTTTAGAATGTTCTCCAAGATGGGGATTTTCATGAAAGTGATATTGTAGGAGGAGGGGAGGCATCTTTAGGAAAACACGGCAAGGAAAAAAGGGCAAGAGGGCCAGGAAAATGGGAAGTCAAGTGAGGGGTGACGCCAAAGACCCGTGGGGAGTGCTGGCACAGTGCACACCACACCCTGGACTTGTCCTAGTCAGGAAAGGGAGCTGGGATGATTACATTCCCTTGCTGGGGAGTCAGTGGTCCTGGGTATTCCAAGGTCTTGTGACCACAGCCGAAACAGTTTCCAGATTCCACATAGGTACTGGCTTCGGAGCCAAAAGTCCCTGGGACCCGGGAGTCCTGTGTGTAAAACCGTAAGGAAAGTCAAGAGCCTGAGGGCTCTGGTTACAGAAACTAAATTTAGGAAAACCTCAGATGAATTTGACGGGTCTGCACCATTCTGGAGATCCTCAACTCACTCCGAGCTGGAGCGCTGGTCCATATAAGGCAAAGAGAAGGGCTAAGGCGTGGGAAAAGAGATGCCGGTGACTTTGCCGGGTGTTGGGGACTGAATTTGCTACCATCCTAGTGTGCCTTCTGTTGTTATAAACACCGTGACCTAAAGTAACTTAGAGAGAAAAGGGTTTATTTCATCTTAAAGCTCCACCATGAAGGAAGTCAGGGCAGGAGCTCACAGCAGAACCTGGGGGAGGTCACAGAAGAACACTGCTTACTTACCAGCTTGCTCCGCAGGGCTTGCTCACTTTGCTTTCTTAGACACCCGAGGACCACCTGCCCAGCCCTTGACCACAGTGGGCTGGTTCTCCCCACATCACTCTTCCATTAAGAGAATGCTCCCAAAGGCTAGCCTGCAGGCCACACGGATGAGGACATTCTCTACTGAGATTCCTCTCGGGTGACTCTGCTTGTGTCAAGTTGACAAACACTACCGACACAGGCTCCCCATTTTGTTGGTGATAGCGAGCTGGCCTGGCTGGGAGCTTTCTCAGGTGTGTGTGTGGGGTGCGGGATATGCTGCATGAGACACTCACCTTGGCGTGCGGATTAGGCTGTGCTAAGCAATCTCATTGCCAAGGTGTCTCTCCCCGCGGGCCTCCCTGTCTTCAGAACCCATGCTTGGCTGGGCTGAAAGCCCACGATCAGGTTCCGACGTCCCTGCCCTCCAGCCCTGCGGCTGACGGCAGATTCAGGTCAGAGGCGTCATGAACACACGTGCTGTGGAAGAAGTGCCTACACCAGCTCGGCAGAAGCTCTCTGCAGCAGAAATTCTCTTGGGCTTGGAAAATTTGCATGATTCCTGCTGACGAAGAGAGGCAATGACTGAACCAAGGTCACAAAGTGGCCCACTGGCAGAAATGAGGCTGGATCCAGTTAGCTCTCGTGGCTCCCAGCAGTGTGGTTGTCTGAAGGCAAAGGTGTAAGTCACAAACAATCCCACACCAGTTTGGAATTATGATTAATAGAATGGTTATTTTTTAAAGGGGAAAAAACTTACAGATCACCGTCCCAGACAACAGCCCTCTGAGCAATCAGGAAGGGAGTCTAGTCGCCGGAAGCGGAGCAGGAAGCAAGAGGGAGAGGAGAGGGAAGTGGCCGCTTTTTTAAAGGGAGAGAGACCACACCCCAATGGTCTCAGCATATCTCAGCGGCTATTGACTGAAGGAGCAGAAGGAGCTCCCGCAACAGTTGTCCCTGCCTGGTGTAACAATACTTGAGGGCTTTCAAATCCAACACACACACATTGCTTGGCTCTGTGACCTTGGTACCACCTTGCATCTCTCAACCTCATTTTTCTCTACCTATAAAATGAGTATAAGTAATATCTGGTTTTTTTGGAGCCTTTTTCATGAAATTTTCATAGAGAACTACTTAGCAAATATCCCTTGGCACCAGTCTTAGTTATAGTGAGCAAGGCAAATGGCAGAGTTCATCACCCTCATATTCCAGGTGAAGAAACTGGTAATTGAAAGGTCCCCCTGCCCTACATGTAGTTTTTATGCCCATGGGTCCCTGTCTTCTGGTCCATGACCTGTGATCTAGTAACATCCCCTCTGTTAGCAGGGAGCAACCATGACGGGTGCCTGGGTTCCATTTGGTCTGAACGGGTCTTGCAGCATCTGCCTGTGTGCTTTGTCCTGGGCAGCAGGGCCCTGGGTACTCAGCTGTAATAGTGAATACCAGAAGAGGGGTGGGTCATGGGGGATAAAGGCTGTGGTGCATAATGGGCTGTATCTGAAGTTCCCAAGGGACAGCCACTTACACAGAGGGACTGCTGAGCTGACCCACCGTGAGTGTCTGTGAAAGAAAGGAGGGTGGTATTTTTCTCAATGTGACCTGGCAGGCTTCTCTCCTTGTGGAAAGACAGGACCCAGGTGCACCCTTCAGACCCAGAGCTCACGCCTTCCCTTCTCCCTCCCCAGGCTCACGGCTAAACTCAGCAGTAGCAGCCCTTTCCTTTTGTTGGCATTGGTTTGGGTCACCAGGTCCCATCACCCCTGGGGTCAACCTGCCTCCTTGCCTGGTGGGACTTGATAGAGTTGCCTGAGGCTGGGCTAGCTGCCCCTGGGGCAGAGGAACTCAGGCCCAGGGCTGCTGTCCCCATTACCCCTCCGGCCTGGCTGCCCTCTGGGTTATCCAGACCTCACTGGGCAGGCTACAGTCCTAGGCCTTCCCTGGGGATGACAGAGGTCCCAGAAAGCCCGAGGCCCTGAACTGAACGCTGCTCCCGCATGGTGTGGGCAGGAAAGAGATCCCAGGTGGCCAGCAGGATGGCTCCCGACTCTGCACTCACGCCCTTAGCTCTTCTGCAGCTTAGAAGGAAACTGCTTTGAGCTGGTTTCTGCCTGTACTCAGCCCAGCCAAGGGCTCCCCTGGGATTAGAGTGGGGTTTCCCAGCTGTCCCAAGAAACCCCACCTCTGGATCCCTCATAGCCCACCCTTCTCTCCAGGCATCTCCCAGCCTCAGCTTGCTGGACAGTGGCATCAGGAAGACCCTCTGACCCCATATCTACGTAAGAGCTAGGGGATAGAACAGGTGGGGATGTAGACAAAATCCTGTCCTATCTCCTCCTCAAATCCCTACCCTTTGGGGGGCAGGGTTGAGTTTCTAAGGAACCAGGAGTGCATTGGTGTTTTCTGAGGCTGGGGTGTTCAGGCCATGGCTGTCTTTTTTGGGGAAAGTGGTGTTAGCTAACCCCAAGGGCCTGATTGTGACTGACAGGCCCTGAAGGAGGAAACTCTAGGGTGGGGCTGAGGAGTCTGCTTGCCCAAGGCTCCCTGGTGAAAATGTGGAGTCTCCAGGTGCCTGATCTCCTGGCCTTCCCTGAGTCCCCCAGCCAGCCCAGCCCAGTTTTGCTGGAGTTTTCTCTAGACTTGGTAGCAGGGTGGGCAGAGTAGCTTAGGCTGGGCACAAGCTTCCTCTGTCCCTACCGATCTAGGTCAGCAGCCTCCCTCAGAGCCTCTTCCAGCCAGCCTCTCCCCTCCCTCTGAGGTGTGAGCTTGTCGCAGGCACGCAGGCTATTGTTAGAAACCGTGGTCGCCCCCCTTCGGATGTTCCACTGCAAGCCTCAGCATGCCGAGAGACCCATCCCAGAAGCCGCCTTTCTCAGAAACCTGGCAGGTTGGGGGCTAGGAGTAGGAAGCCAGGCCAAGGAGACCCCCTTCCCGTAGGACTCAAGTTTGCCATCTCTCTCAGATTCTAATGGTTGACATCTCTGTGGGAAGCAGCCCTGGAGGACTGGAGCTGGCCCTACCTGCTATGTCATCGTGGGCCCCCACTGTGACCCTCAGCCCAGAGCTTCAGGCCAGACATTCATGTACTGGCCTCTCTTGGATCTTGGCTGGTCCTTCATGTGGATGGTTGTTCCTCAGATGCCAGTAGGTGTTTGTTTTTTACCTTCAGGAGAAAATGAGTCTCTAGAAAAACTCAGCCAGGTCCAAGAAGAGGCCCAACTGGAAAATCCATGGCAGCCTGACCCCATCATCTGAGATCTGATCTACATTGAGGAAGTAGCTCTGTTGAAGAAGGGCTAGGCAAAAAACGAAAGGAAAGGAATCAACATACTTAGAGTACCTACTGTGTGCCACCATTGGCCATTATTTTAGCTACTGCCCAAGATAGCTTTGGGTGTAGGAGCTGGCAGTTAGAGGCCTGTTCCACAGGCAGGGAAACCGAGGTCCCAAGGGGGCGTGCTAGGACATGGAATACATGTTGCCACCAGTTGAGCTGAAAAATTGCAGGAGTGGGCACAGGTTCCCAGAGTGCCTGGCAGGCAGAGGGTGAGTTCACGTGCCACCTGCCTGGTGAGTCTCCAGCAGCCTAGAAGGAAAAATGCTCAACCCCCTAGTCAGGGCCAATGTTGTAATAGGGATGCCTTAATGAAATATAAAGAGCAAGGCAAATATTTGCCCCGTGCAGCTGACTGGCAGGTGGCATGTGGCCCCAGCCTGCCGTGGGGACCCGGAGCAGAACAACTTCTTTCAGCGATGGCCAGCCTCTCCTTGGCAACCATATCCTGGGTGCTGTCCAGTAAGGCAGCTCACACATGGGCATTCTGCTTCACCTGGCTCTGAGGTCACACACTTCTCCCCTACGTCCCGGTCACCTCAGCATCCACACCCTTCCTCACTCGGTGCCGTACAGTGCTGCCCCAGGCTCCCTGTCCACCTGGAAGACAAGACACCATTATTCTTTCCGAAGAGGCCAAAGCAGGCTGTTTGAGCTGCTCTGCCTAGGCTGCACTGCCCTTTGGACAGCCGTGTATGTACTGGCTGATACCTGCTTATCTTCAGCTCCATCACTGTCACTGTCTCCTTCACCTCTATCTTTAAGCACCTCTCGGTTCCCAAGACTCCGCCACGTGCTCTATGCCATAGTAACGGCGGAGACTGTGATGAAGGCGGAACTAGACAGGCTTTATCTTTGAAGAAGGTTGGTTATGAAGAAAGCGCAAGGGAGTGGGGCTGGGATGTGGCTCAGGGCCAAAGCACCTGCTGTGCGAGTCTGGGCACCCGAGTTCAGACCTCAGGACCCACATAAAGCCGGAAGCTGTGGCTCACCCTTGCCATCCCAGTGTTTCTACAGCTAGCTGAGGGGCCAAGTGTCCGTGGAAGCATGCAGGCCAGCTAACCTGGTGTCAACAGCAGCGAACAAGAGATCCTGTCTCAACAAGGTGAAGGCTGTTCTCTGACATCCACGCATGTGCACTGTGGTACATTCAGGCCCCCTAAAATAAAGTATTGAGGGCGCAGAGAGGAGGCTGCGTGAAACGTGTCCATCCTGACGCTTCTGTCTTTATGACCCAGCGTGATTTGGAGAAAGAGCAGGAACTGTGGGCTGCGACAGTCTGAGATACTTTGCAGCCGGGCCTGAGGCTTCCGTTGGCTTCCATATGGTATCTGTTCATTCATTTAAGCACACATGCATGCATGCAGGCAACCAACAGATGTTTTGTGTGCATCTCATGGAGGAATACAGATACAAAAGCCAGAGGGGGGTGTGGTTCGTTTTGTATATCAGTTAATAAGTCTCCTTTTAGATAGAGACAATGCCACAAATGAAATCAGTCAGGGGAGAGTCCTGGGAAGGGCAGGAAGAGAGGGCCACTCTCTACTTCACAGAGCAGCATGGGAGACCTTTCTGTGGATGCGGTAAGAGTAGGAGGGTGAGGAGCCAGAAGGGCATGGGCAGATGGGATGGCAGACGTGACACTGAATCCCTGTGGCCCAGCAAGAACTGGCTGGGGCGGGCATTCAAGGACCTGAGGGAGGCCACCGTAGCCAAAGGCAAAGGGCCAGGGGCAGAGCAGAGGAGATGAGGTAGGGAAGTAGCTGGGTCCCAGGATGCTGAAGCTATGGTCAGCAGGCGGCGTGTGATTTGAAATACCGACGGAGTCACTGAAGAGCTTCAAGTCAAAGGTGACACATCCTGCTTATATTTAAATCTTGTTTTTTATATAACATGTTTTGATCATATTCTTTCCCCTCCCCCAGCTGCTCCTCATCTCCCTACTTACCCAAATTCATGTTCTGTCACTCAAACCAAAATCAAAACCAGAAGGAAAAAACAATGAAAACATTGCTCATCTTGAAGAGCTAAATCTAGTTGCTTGGTGGAGAATGGGCTGGGGGGAGCCCCACACAGTGTGCAGATTGTCCCTGTTTGATGGCCGCACAGTAGACACTTGGAGATGTCTCTACAGGAAGAGGAGCCTGAAGGTCCTGTTTATGTTGTTGGCCTGTGCAGCCAGGGAAGAAGAGGCATTGGATGTGTCCGTGTGCAGATAGACAAGGAAACAGCTGGGCACGCAATCCAATCTGTCACTCTTGTCTATTCATGTGTCCTAGACATAACCAACAAAAATAGGGCATCTCTGGGGCAGAGGGGAGAACAGAAGGAAGTTGCCCTTTCTCCAGTGAGGAGGTGCATTGTAGCTCTCCTTTGGAGGTCTCTTGTGATGGACAGCGGGAATATACCATGGGGAGTCCCTTCGACAGTGAGATTCTATATAGGGTATAGCTAGACAGGTCCCCTCTAATACAGTCCATAGCCAAGAAACACTCCACAGAATTGTGCTGCCCTGATAAACCAGGCGTGGGAGGAAGCAGGAGCTGTGCTGGTAGTCACAGCCTCTGACTTCTCTGACCTTTGGGCCCCACTCAGCCTCCTCTATTGCTGGATTTCCATGTTCCCAGATCTCTTTTCCTGTGTGTGACTGACTCTGAGCTTGGGTGGGCAGGGGCGAGCTTCCTCCCTGCCCCCGCCCCCATATGGAAGGGGCTTTTCTTGGGTACTGACTAACACACAGTGGCCTCCTGGAGACGTGGAGTAGTAGAGAGTCAAGAGTTCTTCTGAAGGCGCAGCCTTGAGAGGGACCTCCGCCTGCAGGAAAACACCTGGAAGGCTCACTGAAATTCTTTCTAGACCACGCAGCGCTTGAGGGGGAGGGTGTGGTATTGGAAGCTAGCATCCCCTAGCTAAACAGTTCAAAGCTAACTTCTGGAGCCTGTGAGATCTGTGCTCCCAAGGTGCTGCCCTGTGCCTGTACACTCCCTTGACCTCAAGTCATTTGCCATGGGACTGTCCAAAAAGAGGAACTAGTTGAGCCATGCTCTGATATGGTTCCCTCGTGTGTGTGTGTGTGTGTGTGTGTGTGTGTGTGTGTGTGTGTGTGTGTGAGATTTCTTGGTGTCATTTCTCTTGTTAGTGGGACAAAGTCTGTCCCTGGTCTAACCTCACCAAGTAGACTAAGCTGACTGGCCCGTGAGCCCCAGGGATCCCACTCCTCTGCCTTTTCAGTGCTGGTATTACAAGAGCATGCTAGGTTTTTAATGTGGGTTCTGGGGATCAAATTAAGGTCTTCAAAGCCATCTCCGCAGCCCCTGGTGTGGTTTCTGGCAGTTCTAGCTTTAAGCCTGGCTCTTCCTCAGGGCGTTGTGCTACTAGGGTCTATGAGAGTGGGGCCAGAGAACAAACTGATTAACAGTTTGTCAGCCCAATTCAGCTGTGAAGATCTATGGTTTATGGAATTCCGTTGTGCTGCAGTTGGGACAAGTCTGCCTCTGTGGGTCCCAGCTCATACACACCCTTGAGGCTGCTGCCCTGCCTGCCGTGGCCACTGTCTCTGCTGTTAGTGCCTTAGGGTCCTCAGACTGAGAACTGAAATACTAGAGTTTGACTCCGGACCTAAGATTCCCCTTCTGGAATGGGCTTGGGTCTTCAATGGCATCTACAGGTTTATAATTTGTACCCAAAGCCACCCATCCAGGAGGAATGCATTTTTCTAGGGATAGTATGGAGGGGTCAGAACTAGGGACAGATAGCTGGAGGGCCCCCAGCGTCTCCCAGACTAGAGGCAAGGCCAGACCTTCTGCAGACTTCCTAACCTCTCTCCATCCTCTCCCAGCCCTGTAACCTTGGGGTCCCTGACAAGCTCAAGTCTCTGCCGTACATTGGTGTATGGCTGCTTTGGAGGAAGAGGTGGGACAAGAGAGGCTACAATGCACCTGTCATGGCCAGACCCTGCCGCACTGCAGCTTGGCACAAAGAGCCACACATGGAGGTGGACAGGCTGCCGTGGGCTGGGGTGGAGGCACTGTGGTTACTGATTCAAGTGTAAGAAACAGAAGTACTACTATTGCATAAGAACTAATCATGAAAATTAATTATTAATAACATTGTCTCATAGTGGCTTGTGATTTATTGAATACTTCAAAACTCAGTACTAAGTATTTCATATGTATAATTTAATTCTTTTGACAACCACTCAGTCATGATTTTTTCTCACCATTTTCCGTGTGAGGAAACATGATTAAAGAAACCCTGGGACTTCCTTAAGGTTTCACAGCTAGGAATTGGGTCAGAACTAGGTCTGGAGTCAAACCTATCTGAACATGGAGCCTGTGGGTTCCCAGGACTGGGCCCTGATATTCCAGTAACAGATTTAGGGAGCACTCATGTCTAGGGCCTGACTCCAGAACATGGTTCAAAGCATGCCTCAGGCTACGTGGTTTGTCCCTGATGTCCACAGGCCCTCAGCAAGCTGATGAGGTGGCCTCTCTGCCCACATTTTGTCCTGGAGAGCTGTGCCTCCCACGGGAGAATATCTATATCTATATGGATGCCTGGAGTGTCACCACGGCACCCTCCGGCTTGGCTCCTCCGGGCCTTACATATCATCTTCCCTACCCAGCCCCGGCCTGCACGCGCGCGTGCGCGCGCACACACACACACACACACACACACACACACACACACACACACACTCTAACCGCTCACTTGTCTTGGCCATGGCTTGCCTCTGCAGATCTTCCACATGACCTATGACTTGGCCAGTGCTGTGGTGCGCATCGTGAACCTCATTGGCATGATGCTCCTGCTCTGCCACTGGGACGGCTGCCTGCAGTTCCTGGTGCCCATGCTGCAGGACTTCCCCCATGACTGCTGGGTGTCCATCAACGGCATGGTGGTGAGTACATTCCTTTCTCTGGACGCGGAGTCTCCTCATCCCTAGGCAGGGATGGACAGAGAGGCTGTGCCACTCCTGCATCCCAGCATGGGGGTGGGACCCTCTGTTCTTTTCCCTTTGAGCTGCCCCTCCTGACACAAGCAGCCATCCACAGCGATCTTGGCTGTGGATTGTTCTTGCCGTCTTCTAACTTTTCCCATTTCAGTCATGCGCTTTAACAGCTGGTCTGGCTTTACCCAAGGAGACTAAGATTTGGACTACCCTGAGTTGTGGGAGTGTGACCGAACTGAGCTGATGGCTCCTGCCTCCCTAACAGTGCTCCCTAGAAGCTGAGCTGAGAAAACCCAAAGGCCACGAGGGCGCTGTTAGCAGCACAGACTCCAGGCTTGTATATAGCCACTTCCTGCATAGCCCGAATGCTCCAACCCCCTGAATAGACCCACCTCCCAGCCACCTGTGCAGTACTGAGCATGGCAAATGGGCAGAATGGAGAATGACCCTCTCCAACATTGTGAGTGGGTGAGAGAATTGGACATGGGCTTTCAAAAGCCATACGACAGAGCCCCCAGATACAAATAGGAAGGGTCCCCAAGAAGGGCTCCCTATTGGTATTTTTCTGTCTCTAGTGAACCCCCTGCCTCTCCTCCTAGTTAGTCTGGTGTGGTCTGAAAGCAAATCCCCAGGGCCCTAGGGAATGAAAAACTGGCTTTGAAAGAGGTGAAAGAGACCCCAAGGCATCTTCGGCATCAAACAGACCTTTACAAAACAGCCTTTTGATGAGCTAAGTGTAAGGGAATCAGCCAGATGGGTTGAATTTCCCTTGTTCCCAGAGGCTCAGCAGTGTGGCCGGAAGCTCTGACAGGAGACTGTTGGGGGCTGCCCCTAATCCTCAAGTCAAGGACCCAGGCGTCTTCCATCCCTGGGGAGCAGCTCTACTGACCCTCCAGGCTCTAGTGGGGAAAGGGCCAGGGACAGAATTTATCTAGTGGTCCCTCTTATGGGGGCATTTCTTCTGTGTGTGTGAAGGTAACAGACCCAAACATGCCTTTAGTGAATTTGGTGAATCCAAAAGATGGCCTTTCTGAGCCCAGTGCTCCCACAAGGAGCCTTCCTTCAGACACCAACTGGCTTCGTGGATGAAAATAGCCAAGACTCCCTCCCATCTCCCTCCTCCCGGCCCACACACTGTGGACTCAGGAGAGTCCACCTTCAGGGCCAGTGGCAGGAGAATCAGGGGCCATAGCCCTGGGCAGATGAAGGCAGGGTTCTGAGAGCGACAGGAAGCCCCAACTGCTGCTCACCCAAAATGAGGACAGTGATGTCAGCTCCTGCAGAGCTGTGCCCCCCAAGGGAAACATCGCTGGCTTTATAATTGAGGTCAGTGGGGAAATGGGCTTCATTTGGCAGCTGTTTAGGGATAGGGGATGAAGCTACTCGGTGAGGGAAGACAGCAGGGTAGCTCAGCCCTGGGCCATATGTCACCCAGCCAGAAGAATTTAGCCTTCCTCTCCCTTGCCACTGAGGTCAGACCAGGGCCAGCTGGCTCACCCCCTTAATACAACTTCCTGTGTGATCATTGTTTCCCCCTCCCCACCCTGCTGTAATAGAAAGGCCTCGGTTCTTCTCACTGCCACCCTGGGTTTCCAGTACCAGCTTCCCTGTTCATCACAGACAGCAACGCTGGGGAGCCCTATGCCTGAAGGTTGGCAAGGAATCTTGTAGGTGCCAGCAAGAAGGGCCTTCCCTGCTACCGGCCCAGGCCTTCTCTCTACCCACCCCCGTCCATTCTGTCCTCCTGTGCTCTGTCTGCAGAATAACTCCTGGGGGAAGCAGTATTCCTATGCCCTCTTCAAGGCCATGAGCCACATGCTGTGCATCGGGTATGGACGGCAGGCGCCCGTAGGCATGTCTGACGTCTGGCTCACCATGCTCAGCATGATTGTAGGAGCCACCTGCTATGCCATGTTCATCGGTCATGCCACTGCCCTCATCCAGTCTCTGGACTCCTCCCGGCGCCAGTACCAGGAGAAGGTAAGCTGAGCATTGTGTCCACCCAGGGCTTTCTCAGGAGGACCTGCTTACTGAACCTGTGCAAGAGGAAGCACGCATGGCCAGCAAGCTGGCGCCCAGGCCTACAAACTGTCAATACTGTATTGGAGAGTCTTCCTGGATGAGAACCTTGTTGGTCCCTGACTTAAACCTTCTGCTCTGGGCACAGCCTTCCTTCCTCTCTGCTGTAGTGGGGGTGGGGGTGGGTGGTTTTTGTCTCCTTACTCGGAGGGACCAGTGCCATCATTATTGCTAAATCTAGTCAGGCCTTCAAGCCACACTTGACAGCAACCGACAGGGCTCGCACTCCTTGACTTCTCACTTGGTCTCCGGGACCGCTGCCTTCACCTGGCTTCTCCTCTCACCTGTCACCACAGGACCCTAAGTGTTCTGATCCTGTTGAGCCTTCTTAGGTGTTAGGTTCTATCATGCTAGTCTCACATGCCACGGTCACCTGTATGCAGGGGGACCCAGGTGCACAACCAGCCCATTTTATTCTCCCCTTGCGTTTCCTGGGTGATCCATGGACCACTCACCCTCATCATGTGTAAAATCAGGCCAGTCCCACCTACTTCCCCTGCTATACCAAACCTCCACTCTGCTCATTTGACTAACAGACCTCAGGAGCTCAGACCCTAGGCAGGAGCCATCAGCCAAGTTTGGTGGCACTGCCTGATGGCCACTTGAAAGCCCTGCTTCCCTGCTTCCCTTTCTCTCTGGGTCACTATAGCCATGTCGTGACTGTAGTGACTGAGGACTATGGCCTGATTTAGTCAGCCTCGGTCCCCTTAGTTTCTCCTCTGACAACTCCGTGTGTGGTCCTGTCACTTCTTTCTGTGCAGAACAGGGCTGTATGAGAAGATCTGCCCTGGGGTCTGTGAGGGCTAAGCCAGTTAGCACTGTATTCATACAGAATAGGCAATTCAACATTCACAAACTGAATAGCAACTTCTCGTCACTCCCGTGCATATGCCTGTAACTCAGGAGGCTGAGGCAGGAGGATCAACATTTCCAGACCAGACTAGGAATATAGCTCAGTTGGTAGAGTGCTTGCCTAGCATACACAAAGACCTGGATTTGATCCTTGCACTTTATAAACTGGGTGTGTTGGTATGTGAGGTAACTCTGGCTCTCGAGAGGTAAAGGCAAGGCGATCAGATGTTCCAAGGCCATCCTTAGCCTCACAGGGACTTCGAGTCCAGCCTATATGAAGCCAGGCCGGACTCTATACCAGCTCTTCCTATGTATACACACACACACACACACACACACACACACACACACACACACACACAGAATCGTTCCTTTTGTAACACTTCTTGTGAAGGTTTCCCATTGCTCCTAGACAGGTATTTTCACCTTGCACTTACTGGCCACAATTCAGCTAATGTTCAGCTCAATTCATACTGGGTCTCCCACACTCTTGGTCTCCATAGGTGCTCCTGCCTCAGGCCTAGATAAGGCTCTAACAACAGAATATCTCTTCCTTTCCTTCACCTGCCTTCTCCACGTCTTATCTTGAACTTAACTTTCTGTGACCCACTTCGTCCCAGTCTGTCATGTGACCCCACGGCACCCTCTACAGCTCTTTCACCCCACTTTGCCTCCCATAACTAAATAATCACATACAGCTGTGTGGTGATGGTGCATCTACCCTGTCCCTGCTCTGGCTCCTTAAGGGCAGGATCCAACTCTCGTCCACTGTGTTTAGCACACGGCGAACCTCAGGATCCATTGATCCTGCTGGTCTGCCTTGGCTGCTGTCCCCTGGAAGGTGACTGACAGATGGCATTCACTCAGGTGTGGAGGTCCAGGTCCTAGGATGTTAAGAGAAAAGCTCAGGCCAGAAGACAGTAGGAAAGCCTGTCTGAGGAGGCAGAAGGAGGAAGCAAGAGAGAATTATAGGCCAGTGGTCATAAGATGCACAGGCAGTGGTGTGGAGGAGGTGGAGGAAGCAGTGTTCCAGGAGAGCACTAATGGAGAGAGATCGGAGTCAGGGCACAGGACTCAGGCCAGGCTTAGGTGAGAATCAGTCTGTAGTCAGCTCAGGGCCCAGCCTGTGGTATACATAGCAGGAATTTGTGTAGAAATGATATTGTGGTCTGCTACCCCACGGCCAGAGTGAAGCTGCTTGTGACTTCTTTGAGAATCGCCCTTATTTTATTCTGGGTTCCTGGCTCATCGAGCCTTCCTGTTTACCCAGGAAGTCATCTCAAATGTCTTACCTCTCTGGTCCCCTGCCCCCTAGCTCTTCCCTGGACTATTTCAACAGCCTTCTCCCTCCTGCCTGATGTTCCTCCGTTTGTTGAGATGTAATTCTCTAAAACATAGCTCCAAATGTACAGGCTGCCTGCATCACAATGGCTGGTCAGGAAGCTACTGCCCTGCCAGGCCTGTGTCCCTCTGGACTGGAGCTGCCTTAAAAAAAAAAAATTCAGCCAGGCGGTCGTGGCACACACCTTTAAACCCAGCATTTGGGAGGCGAAGGCAGGCAGATCTCTGTGAGTTCAAGGCTAGCCTGGTCTCCAGAATGAGTTCCAGGGCAGCGAGGGCTGCAACACAGAGAAACCTTGTCTTGAAAAACAAAAACAAAAAGCAAAACCAAAAAAGACTGAAGGTCTCAGCTGAGGTGTTATCTACAGACACGCCTCGCAAAGGGTCAGCCGTCACTTCCCTGTCTTGTGCTCTGCCCCGTGCAGCATGTACTTCCTGTCACTGGGCCTGTTGCGACTCCTGGCAGGAGTGGGCGCCTTCTCGTCCAAAGTACCAGATGTCTAAAGGAAATTTGATCACTCTCCTGGTCTGTGGACAGTCCCTGTTCCCACTTACCTTCATAGTTTCCGACACTCTCCCCACCTCCATCACCCCACAGAGTCAGGGCCATTATTGTGGGTACGATGTGATTACATTACAATGAGCCAAAGTTGGCTAAGAAAGTCTCTCACCACTAGCCCGGGGTGCTGGGAAGTAATGCCCGGTTCTGTTCTGCCTCTAGTATAAGCAGGTGGAGCAGTACATGTCCTTCCACAAGCTCCCACCCGACACGCGGCAGCGCATCCATGACTACTATGAACACCGCTACCAGGGCAAGATGTTTGATGAGGAAAGCATCCTGGGTGAACTGAGTGAGCCACTACGAGAGGTGAGCTGCGGACAGCCTGGGCGGTGTGTGTGTGTGTGTGTGTGTGTGTGTGTGTGTGTGTGCGCGCGCGCACGCGCATGCCAGGCCATGCTGGCATACAGTTTCCTCACCTCTTCCTTTCTGTATCCCAACCCATGTGGAGCAGGAGATCATCAACTTTAACTGCCGAAAGCTAGTGGCCTCCATGCCACTGTTTGCCAATGCAGACCCCAACTTTGTGACGTCCATGCTGACCAAGTTGCGCTTTGAGGTCTTCCAGCCTGGGGATTACATCATCCGCGAAGGCACCATTGGCAAGAAGATGTACTTCATCCAGCACGGTGTTGTCAGTGTGCTCACTAAGGGCAACAAGGAGACCAAGCTGGCTGACGGCTCCTATTTTGGAGGTGAGGCTGCCAGGGGCCCCCAGGAGGACAATCGTGACTAGAAGCTAAGCTGGAGGGATTCCCTGAGATCATAAGCACAGAGGGCCCTTCGTGGCCACAGCCTGGACGTGGGTATCATCTGTCTGTGAGACATGCTATACGAAAGTACATAAGGCTGGTGGCTTACACACCATAGAACTTGGTTTCTCAGCTCTGAGTCACAGGCCAGGGTGCTGGCCTCGTGGGCTCTATGGAGGCTTCTCTTAGTGATAGACTATTGCTTTCTTGTGTCTCAGATGGCAGGAAGAGCATGTGTGCTGTTTTCCTGGCCTCTTCTATTATATCCGTGTGCATGCATGAGCCTGCATACACCATCCATACCCACCCACACTCACAAACCATGACACCTTGGTTAGGGGGTTAGAGGTTAGGGGACAACTTGGGGCAGCCATGTCTCCTCTTTCTGGGTCCTGGGCATCCAATTCACATCATCAGACTTGACCAAGTGCCATACTGCTGAGCCATTTGACCTGCTCCTCTCTAACCTCTTCTGCAAGGGCACGGATCACCTCCTAGAGCCCCACTTCTAAGTACCAGGTCGTCTTGTGGGGAATCTCATCACAGGAATATGGAGTGGGCACTGGCATTGAAGAGGGGTTGCCCCAGAGATAGAAACAGCCCGACATCTATTAGGTGGAGGCTGGGCTGGTACTTAGTATGGCTACAACCTAGCAGACAGCTTTGAGAGCTCACTGTACCGAGCAATGGGGACCAAGGTCGGGATGGCGCAGCTCTGGGTGGCATGGATATTCTGTGTCTAAGTAACCCTGAGTCCTGCTATCCCCGCAGAGATCTGCTTGCTGACCCGAGGCCGGCGCACAGCCAGTGTGAGGGCGGATACTTACTGCCGCCTCTACTCCCTGAGCGTGGACAACTTTAATGAGGTGCTGGAGGAATATCCCATGATGCGAAGGGCCTTTGAGACTGTGGCACTGGATCGCTTGGACCGCATAGGTGAGGGGCAGGATGTGCAGGTGGGAGGGCAGGGAAACAAGCGAGCACATACTCTGCATTCCACTCCCCCCACCCCCCAACCCCATCCCCACCCCCCCCACCCCCGCGGTGGCCTGAGTGTCTGCTCTTGTTCTGTGGCTCAGGCAAGAAGAATTCCATCCTCCTCCATAAGGTGCAGCACGATCTCAACTCAGGCGTCTTCAACTACCAGGAGAACGAGATCATCCAGCAAATCGTGCGGCATGACCGAGAGATGGCCCACTGCGCTCACCGAGTCCAGGCTGCTGCCTCAGCCACCCCAACCCCAACGCCCGTCATATGGACCCCACTGATCCAGGCGCCGCTGCAGGCTGCTGCTGCTACTACATCGGTGGCCATAGCGCTCACACACCACCCTCGCCTGCCCGCCGCCATCTTCCGGCCCCCTCCGGGACCTGGACTAGGCAACCTAGGGGCTGGACAGACACCGAGGCACCCAAGGAGGCTGCAGTCCCTGATCCCTTCTGCGCTGGGCTCCGCTTCGCCAGCCAGCAGCCCATCACAGGTGGATACGCCGTCTTCATCTTCCTTCCACATCCAACAGTTGGCGGGATTCTCCGCACCTCCTGGATTGAGCCCTCTCTTGCCCTCCTCTAGCTCTTCCCCGCCTCCAGGGGCCTGCGGTTCCCCACCAGCCCCCACACCATCCACCTCTGCAGCTGCTGCCCCCACAGCTGGGTTCGGCCACTTTCACAAGGCGCTAGGTGGCTCCCTGTCATCGTCTGACTCCCCGCTGCTCACCCCATTGCAGCCAGGCACTCGTTCCCCACAGGCTGCCCAGCCGCCACCCCCGCTGCCTGGGGCCCGAGGAGGCCTGGGACTCCTGGAGCACTTCTTGCCGCCTCCGCCCTCCTCTAGGTCACCATCGTCCAGCCCTGGGCAGCTGGGCCAGCCTCCTGGAGAGTTATCCCCAGGTCTGGCAGCGGGTCCACCAAGTACACCAGAGACACCCTCACGGCCTGAACGGCCATCCTTCATGGCAGGCGCCTCTGGGGGTGCTTCTCCTGTAGCCTTTACCCCCCGAGGAGGCATCAGCCCTCCAGGTCATAGCCCAGGCCCCCCAAGAACTTTCCCAAGTGCCCCACCCCGGGCCTCTGGCTCCCATGGTTCCCTGCTCCTGCCACCGGCATCCAGCCCTCCACCTCCCCAGGTCCCACAACGCAGGGGTACATCACCCCTCACTCCGGGCCGCCTCACACAGGACCTGAAGCTCATCTCAGCCTCCCAGCCAGCCCTCCCCCAGGATGGGGCGCAGACTCTCCGCAGGGCCTCCCCTCACTCCTCAGGGGAGTCAGTGGCTGCCTTCCCACTCTTCCCCAGAGCTGGGGGTGGCACCGGGAGCAGTGGGGGCCTTGGGCCTCCTGGAAGGCCCTATGGTGCCATCCCAGGCCAGCATGTCACTTTGCCTCGGAAGACATCCTCAGGTTCTTTGCCACCCCCACTTTCTTTGTTTGGGGCAAGAGCTGCCTCTTCTGGAGGGCCTCCGCTGACTGCTGCACCCCAGAGGGAACCTGGGGCTAGGTCTGAGCCAGTGCGCTCCAAACTGCCGTCTAACCTATGAGGTGGACCCTCCCCCCCTCTTCTTTTTTCTCCCTCCTTTCTTCCTTCAGGTTTAACTGTGATTAGGAGATATACCAATAACAATAATAACCATTTAAAAAAAATACCCCAGAAAAACAAAAAGACAGCAGAAAATAACCAGGTATTCTTAGAGCTATAGATTTTTGGTCACTTGCTTTTATAGACTATTTTAATACTCAGCATCAGAGGGAGGGAGGGAGGGGAGCAGCAAGGCCCAAAGGAAACAGCCAAAGGGAGGCAGGCAGGGTCTCTGGGGGCCAGGCAGGGGTGGGGTGACCCATGTTCGGGGTCCCTGCACAGACCTGTCATTGTATTGTTCTTTAGAACAAGAGCTCATCAGTCCCTTGGCTGTGAACTTGGAGCCCACTCTGCTGGGGCTGTCCTAGGGTGTGTTCTCAGGAGCCTCCTGTGCCAGAGGCCCTGGGACACACAGGGCCCTTAAGGGCCCTGCAATTTTTTTTTCTACTGTAAACGTAGCAAGATATGTATATGAATATGTATATGTATGTAAGATGTGTCTATGTATAGCTATGTAGTGCTCTGCAGAGCTGTGTAGATATCGGCTCCCATGTGCGCACATGCGTGTGCAGTCTAGTTTAACCCCATGTTGCCAGGACACCCGGATCACCTTACATCAGCGATCTGCTGTGGCCCGCAGGCTGGGCACTGCAGGCTCAGGGGGGAGTTCTCCCTCCCAGCCCTCAGGGAAGGGAACCCCTGGAACCGTGCAGCAGACCCTCCTTCCCTATCTCTGGGCTGCAACCCAGCTGTCTTCTCACCTCTAGTCCCACGGAAGGGGAAGACCCCAGGCTGAGCCTTTCACCTCCCAGGGCCTCAAGCACACCTGTCTCACCTCCGTGGCCCTCAGTTTCTCCAGCTGTGCAATGGGAGGTGAGGGGAGCTTCTGTTTATTGAGTCTGTTCTGTGCCAAGCACTGGTTACGCTTACCCGCAGGCTGTGAGGTGGATACTTTGATTTTTCCCATTTCACAGGTGAGGAAACTGAGGTCGAGGGGGTGGTCACTTTTCCAGACACACATAGCCAGGAGCGGCAGAGCTGGGCTGGGCTGAGCTGCACATCACTTCCCTAAGGCTAAAGCCTGTACTCCTGTACAGAAAACAGTGTTCCCTAGAGTCCTCGTTTTTGGTCCCTAAGCAAAGTACAGAAGGAAGAGATGGGAACTTGGTGGCAGTCAGGCGTCAATACGAATCCTAGCTCTGCCTCTTCTTAGCTGTGTGGCCCTGGGCAAGTTATCTGACCTTTCTGTTCCCTCGTTAGTGAAATAAGAACAACTATGGAACCTCCTCACAATGACCAGTGAGAACCAGATAAGAAAAAAGGCACGACATGCCCAACCCAGTGCCTGGCACACAGCAGAGTAGGTGCTCAATAAATCATGTTTCTTCACCACCCTGCCCCCCATAAACTTAGCTCATTGCTCCAGTGAACTATGGCGAGAGCCCAGGGAACTTCAGCTGACGGCTCCAAGACTTAAAATCTCAGGACTCGGGAGGTGGCTGGGCCTCTGTCACGGCCCCAGGAAGGTGCATGGCCAGTGGTGGGCTTGAGCCAGGCCTTGAGCTATAGGAAGAGTGGGAGAGTAAGTAAGGAGGAGGAAGAGGGAGTGCATGGGGGGAGGCTATTATAGTGATGTGGAGTTGTGGAGCTGGGCTATGGGGGGGTGGGTGGGATATTCAGGCTGGGAACCAGAGGAGGGCCTTGGATGATAGGTCAAACTGGTGTGTGGGTTTGGCTTCGAAGGCACCAAGCAGCCTGAGCAGACTCCAGAGACATGAGAGCAACTCTGATGTCTCCTGAGGTTTGATCAGCTTCTCCAGCAGGACCCTGTCTATGGGTTTAAGCTGGTAGGGCTTTGAGGCCCAATATGAGGAGGGCTGGTTCTACCATGCCCATGGTCCCCATGCACTGGCCAGAATGGTGGCATGAGCAGGTTTGGCCCTGGGATGCCCCCAGGGAACCCCTCTCTTATGGTCTGTAGGGTGTGGAATGCAATAATTTAGGAGAGAAGGGATGAAGGCCCTAGGAAATCAGCAGAGCCCTAGTCTATATGGGGACCAGAGAAGCTTCCCCAGACCCCGGCAGTTCTCGGACCTGAGTTCTGTACCCTGCCTTCAAGGAAGGCGGCTCAAGGAACCATCAGGACTCCACCCAAACCTGTATCCCATCCTAGGACATAGGAGAGGAGATGGAGAGCCTGGGATATGAGGAGTCCCTTGTCATCAGGCCTGGCCTAGCCACTCTTCTCTACCCACACATGCATTTTATAAACGCTCTGACCACTGGCCAACTCCTTGGTGACTACAGAGAGGCCAAGTCCAGTCAGCAGGACCTTCCACCCCCCAACCTCTACAAGCAATTTTCAAATCTTCCACTTTTAAAACAGAAAACGGTTAAACACACCGTCTTGTATATTTTATTTAAATAAAAAAATTCCAGCAAATGCTGACTTATTTTGGGGTCAGAGATGGGGGTGGTAAGGTTCACAGGGAGACCTGGAGTTTCCAGAGAGGGTGTGGGACACTGCCTCTTGAGCACCTATGGGTGCACATGCACGGACCTGCCCCCCACCAGAAGCGTGGAGTTGAGTTGCATGCAGAAGTGTGCGTGGGAGTATGAGGCCTGACTACAGACAAGTGTGCACCCAGTTACAACCTTTGGTGGCCCTTGAGGAGGGTGAGAGTTTATTCCAATGTCACTAGTTTAGGGGGAAGTAGAGATGGGGACCCTGACGTAGGTCCTCCTCCCAGCCTCTGCCAGGGCTCCACAGTCTCTGTGAAGGAGGAGGAGGCCAGTACATGGACACATGGACTCCATCCTCCTAGATGCTGAACAGGGGCGTGTGTGGGCTGGAGGTGACCCAGTACAGATGTGGGGCTCCAGCACCCCAAGTGCAGACCTGGAGCTTGGAGGTGGTATAGCACCAACTTCTACCTCACACACTACCTTTCTACCTAACGCTTGGCTGCGGAGGACACCTGAAGGCCTTTGGGCCGTGACAGATAGGGCAGCTGTCTGGGATCGGAAAGACCAGTTTTCAGGTTCCTGGTTGCTGGGGGAATACCATCCTGTCTGCCTAAGGAGGGGGAAATCCTCTGGAAAGAGCAGGGAACCTGGCCAGTTGTTCCCCATCACTGCTTGCCTAGGCTGTTTCCGTGGTGACAGACCTGGGAGTCCTGTTGCTAAGCAGACAGCTCAGCAGGCCCAGCGTCCCCATGACAACTGCCCCCTGTGGCTATGTGGCAGTGCTTCCTCTAGGGACCCCACTGGCATGGCATAGGCGGGGCTATATTCAGCTGCTGTGGAGGCAACTTAGGCTGGACTACAGTGACCTCTGGGGCCAGGGGAAGCCTTTGCAGGTGTAGTGGGATGAGGTGGGATTAGAGGCAGGTCCTAATCAAACTCGAAGTGGGTGGCTACACCAGTTAACTGTTTTGTTCCTAGACTTCACAGGGGGCAATTAGTAACTGCCTACTGTATGCCAAGAGCTGGGTGTTTCCTGTTGTCTCATTCTCCCGCCAACTCTAAAGTCAGACGGAGCCTGGATAACTAAGCCACGGGAAAAGGGGTGGGAGGCTCAGAACTGCTGCTCACCAGATGCCCCTCAGCCAGAGTGGACGGAGCTGGAAGCTTACTCACCCAGGAGACTCAGGCCTTGCCCATGTGCTCAGCAGAGGCAGGTGGAAGGAAGTCTGGTCCTGGGCGCAGACGATTATAATATAGAGTGATGGTCTGTATAGAATTAAAACCCACAGTGAACATGGTGGTTGTTTTGTTCTCCTGTTATCCTGAACTAACAGTTATAAAGAGTCAATAAAACGCTCCTTCCTCCCCACATCTGGAGATTCCACCTCTCCCACAGCTTTAGCCTCATGGGACAGTTACTTTTCTTCTGGCGCTCAGAAAGGTAAGAAGGCACAAGGCTCCTCTTGAACCTCAGTGGCACTAAAGTGGACTGGAAAATTCAAGAGTGTGTGTGTGTGTGTGTGTGTGTGTGTGTGTGTGTGTGTGTGTGTGTGGTGTGGTCCTGGGGATCAAACCCAGGGCCTTCTACACACCAGGCAAATGCTGTACCACTGAGCTATGTCCCCTGTGTTTTGTTTCTTGAGACAGGTCTTGCTAAGTCACCCAGACTAGCCTTGAACTCAGTCTGTCGCCCAGGCAAGCCTTGAACTAATGATCCATCTGCCTCCACTTCCTCTTGAGTAGCTAAGGTTTTAGATCTGCATCAGGCCTGGTTCAAAAGACTTAGAATCCTCCGATCCTCCGTGGAAGCCATGTCTCATCCCAGGCACTACGCCTTGCTTTCCTCAGCAGAAGTACCTAAGGGTGTTCTCAACTCTCTGGCCTCATTTCCTACCTTGGGGGTCACTTCTTCCTAAGCAATGTGGCTTCCACTTCTCCCCGGGAAAGGCTCTGAGCCAGTCCTCTAGGTCCACATAGGAGAATCCAGGACTGGTGTTCATGCCTGGACTTGCTGTTCTTCTCAATGTCAGACCCCGATGGCTCAGGTTCTCTCCAGATTTGGGGTGCCAGCTCTCCCTACTCAACCCAGACTCAGCTGTAATGGGTCCTCTTCTTTCCAAAGGTTGGTGCTGCTGGGGCCTCTGATTTTGGCCCTATCTTGTCACTCCATATACCCCTTCTAGAGTGACCTCACCCTGCCCAGGGCTTTCTCCCTCTGAAGGCAGAAGCCTCCCACACTTCATCTCAACCCAGGCTCCCCATGCCCTGAGCCTTGTCTGGGACTTCCTTCTACTCTTCTGATGGGCGTAGGCGCTTCCATCCACTGCTGATCATGACTCCCAGTGGAGCTCAGAGCTTGCTCCTGCTGACCCCTGCCTTTCCCTCCCTCTGCCCCTGCTGAATCTGCCCCTTCTTACCCCTGCCTGCCCCTGATGACCCTTGTCCCTGTTGACCTCTGTCCCTGCTGACCCCTGTCCTTGTTGACTTTGCTTTTTCAATTCTTTCTCTCGAAGGTGGAATATTTCAGAGAGGCAGAAGACACAGTCCATGTGACGATATTAACAATACTAACCATTTACTAATCACCTAGTTTAAGGAACAGAACATAAAGAACACCTTTGAAGGCATCTTCTCTATGACCATCTGCGGCCCTGCTTCCTCAGGCAAAACCACTTACGTGAGCTCTAGCTTTTACTCCTCCTTACTACGGAAATAAGGCCTCTGTAGAATGTACTTGGTTGCATGCCAAGGCTGAGGAGAATTTAGAAGGAGCTTCTTGGTCAGGTGAAGGACACTGTTAATAATTTCGTTCAGAATTTCTGTATGTGATAAAAGATAGTTCTGTCACTGTTTTATTTTTTTTTAATTTATTTATTTATTGAGGATTTCCGCCTCCTCCCCGCCT